>NC_142149.1:45939806-46139806 GCF_024610735.1 Ursus americanus | reverse complement strand
TAACCCGAACCCGAACCCGAACCCTAACCCTAACCCTAACCCTAACCCTAACCCTAACCCGAACCCGAACCCGAACCCTAACCCTAACCCTAACCCTAACCCTAACCCTAACCCCTAACCCTAACCCTAACCCGAACCCGAACCCTAACCCTAACCCTAACCCTAACCCTAACCCGAACCCTAACCCTAACCCTAACCCGAACCCGAACCCGAACCCTAAACCTAACCCGAACCCGAACCCTAAACCTAACCCTAACCCTAACCCGAACCCCAACCTGAACCCGAACCCTAACCCTAACCCTAACCCGAACCCGAACCCTAACCCTAACCCTAACCCTAACCCTAACCCCTAACCCTAACCCTAACCCTAACACTAACCCCTAACCCTAACCCTAACCCGAACCCGAACCCTAACCCTAACCCTAACCCGAACCCGAACCCGAACCCTAACCCGAACCCTAACCCTAACCCGAACCCTAACCCGAACCCTAACCCGAACCCTAACCCTAACCCGAACCCGAACCCGAACCCTAACCCTAACCCTAACCTGAACACGAACACGAACCCTAACCCGAACCGTAACCCTAACCCGAACCCGAACCCGAACCCGAACCCGAACCCTAACCCGAACCCGAACCCGAACCCTAACCCTAACCCTAACCCTAACCCTAACCCGAACCCTAACCCTAACCCTAACCCGAACCCGAACCCGAACCCTAACCCTAACCCTAACCGAACCTGAAACCGAACACGAACCCGAACCCGAACCCTAACCCTATCCCGAACCCGAACCCGAACCAAAAACCGAACCTGAACCCGAACCCAAACTCGAACCCTAACCCTAACCCCAACCCTAACCCTAACTCTAACACTAACCCGAACCCGAATCAGAAACCGAACCGTAACCCGAACCCTAACCGAAACCGGAACCCTACCCCGAACCCGAACCCTAACCCCTGCTTGGGATAGGTTTTCCACAGCAATAGCATATTGCGCGTCGGAAGCCGTTTTTGCCCCAGGGGTCTCTGGGCTGTGTTCCTTGGAGTTGAACTCCTGCTAGCAAAACCACCGGGATGAGGGAAGGGCTCAGACTGTGCCTGGGCCCTGTGGTCTCTTCCAGGTCAGTGTATGGCATTTCCTTCCCCTTGCCACAGGCACTTGGGAGCATGTCTGCACGTGGAGAAAGACTTTCCCGTGGGAAGCCGGTTTTTGTCAAACGGGTCCCAGTGCTCTGCTCCTCTCTTTTCACTCCTGCTGCAGGAGCCTAGGGAGGATGGGAGGGCTTAGAACATGGCTGGGCACTGTGGTTTCTTCCAGAGAAGTGGAGGGCATTTGCTTTACCTTGCCACAACCACTTGTGAGAGGGTCTGCACCTCAGGAAAACTGTTTCCGTGGGAAGCCGGCTTTTTGCAAAGGGGTCTCAGGGCCGAGGGCCTCGGCTGTCCCTCCAGGTCCCCGAAGCACAGGGATGAGGTGAGGGGCTTAGACCATGTCTGGGCAATGTTGTTTCTTACACCTGGGTGTGTGGCATTTTGTTTACCTGGGTACCCCAACTTGGGATAGTTTTTCCACTGCAAGCACCTATTGTTCGTCAGAAGCCGTTTTTGCCCCAGGGGTCTCCGGGCTGTGTTCCTTGGGATTGAACTCCTGCCAGCAAAACCGCCGGGATGAGGGAAGGGTTCAGACTGTGCCTGGGCCCTGTGGTCTCTTCCAGGTCAGTGTATGGCATTTCCTTCCCCTTGCCACAGGCACCTGGGAGCATCTCTGCACGTGGAGAAAGACTTTCCCGTGGGAAGCCGGTTTTTGTCAAACGGGTCCCATTGCTCTGCTCCTCTCTTTTCACTCCTGCTGCCAGAAGCCCAGGGAGGATGGGAGGGCTTAGAACATGGCTGGGCACTGTAGTTTCTTTCAGAGAAGTGGAGGGCATTTGCTTTACCTTGCCACAACCACTTGTGAGAGGGTCTGCACCTCAGGAAAACTGTTTCCATGGGAAGCCTGCTTTTCGCAAAGGGGTCTCAGGGCCGTGGGCCTCGGGTGTCCCTCCGGCTCCCCAAAGCACAGGGACGAGGTGAGGGGCTTAGACCATGCCTGGGCAATGTTGTGTCTTACACCTGGGTGTGTGGCATTTTGTTGACCGGCTACCCCCACTTGGGATAGTTTTTCCACCGCAAGCACCTATTGTTCGTCGGAAGCCGTTTTTGCCCCAGGGGTCTCCGGGCTGTGTTCGTTGGGGTTGAACTCCTGCTAGCAAAACTGCCGGGATGAGGGAAGGGTTCAGACTGTGCCTGGGCCCTGTGGTCTCTTCCAGGTCAGTGTATGGCATTTCCTTCCCCTTGCCACAGGCACCTGAGAGCATGTCTGCACGTGGAGAAAGACTTTCCCGTGGGAAGCCGGTTTTTGTCAAACGGGTCCCAGTGCTCTGCTCCTCTCTTTTCACTCCTGCTGCCAGAAGCCCAGGGAGGATGGGAGGGCTTAGAACATGGCTGGGCACTGTGGTTTCTTCCAGAGAAGTGGAGGGCATTTGCTTTACCTTGCCACAACCACTTGTGAGAGGGTCTGCACCTCAGGAAAACTGTTTCCGTGGGAAGCCGGCTTTTTGGAAAGGGGTCTCAGGGCCGTGGGCCTCGGCTGTCCCTCCGGCTCTCCAAAGCACAGGGACGAGGTGAGGGTCTTAGACCATGCCTGGGCAATGTTGTTTCTTACACCTGGGTGTGTGGCATTTTGTTTACCTGGTTACCCCCATTTGGGATAGGTTTTCCACAGCAAGCACCTCTTGTTCGTCGGAAGCCGTTTTTGCCCCAGGGGTCTCCGGGCTGTGTTCCTTGGGGTTGAACTCCTGCTAGCAAAACCGCCGGGATGAGGGAAGGGTTCAGACTGTGCCTGGGCCCTGTGGTCTCTTCCAGGTCAGTGTATGGCATTTCCTTCCCCTTGCCACAGGCACCTGGGAGCATGTCTGCACGTGGAGAAAGACTTTCCCGTGGGAAGCCGGTTTTTGTCAAACGGGTCCCAGTGCTCTGCTCCTCTCTTTTCACTCCTGCTGCCAGAAGCCCAGGGAGGATGGGAGGGCTTAGAACATGGCTGGGCACTGTGGTTTCTTCCAGAGAAGTGGAGGGCATTTGCTTTACCTTGCCACAACCACTTGTGAGAGGGTCTGCACCTCAGGAAAACTGTTTCCGTGGGAAGCCTGCTTTTCGCAAAGGGGTCTCAGGGCCGTGGGCCTCGGGTGTCCCTCCGGCTCCCCAAAGCACAGGGACGAGGTGAGGGGCTTAGACCATGCCTGGGCAATGTTGTTTCTTACACCTGGGTGTGTGGCATTTTGTTTACCTGGGTACCCCAACTTGGGATAGTTTTTCCACTGCAAGCACCTATTGTTCGTCAGAAGCCGTTTTTGCCCCAGGGGTCTCCGGGCTGTGTTCCTTGGGATTGAACTCCTGCTAGCAAAACCGCCGGGATGAGGGAAGGGTTCAGACTGTGCCTGGGCCCTGTGGTCTCTTCCAGGTCAGTGTATGGCATTTCCTTCCCCTTGCCACAGGCACCTGGGAGCATCTCTGCACGTGGAGAAAGACTTTCCCGTGGGAAGCCGGTTTTTGTCAAACGGGTCCCATTGCTCTGCTCCTCTCTTTTCACTCCTGCTGCCAGAAGCCCAGGGAGGATGGGAGGGCTTAGAATATGGCTGGGCACTGTAGTTTCTTTCAGAGAAGTGGAGGGCATTTGCTTTACCTTGCCACAACCACTTGTGAGAGGGTCTGCACCTCAGGAAAACTGTTTCCATGGGAAGCCTGCTTTTCGCAAAGGGGTCTCAGGGCCGTGGGCCTCGGGTGTCCCTCCGGCTCCCCAAATCACAGGGACGAGGTGAGGGGCTTAGACTATGCCTGGGCAATGTTGTTTCTTACACCTGGGTGTGTGGCATTTTTTTTACCTGGCTACGCGCACTTGGGATAGGTTTTTCAACTGCAAGCACCTATTGTTCGTCGGAAGCCGTTTTTGCCCCAGGGGTGTCAGGGCTGTGTTCCTTGGGATTGAACTCCTGCTAGCAAAACCGCCGGGATGAGGGAAGGGTTCAGACTGTGCCTGGGCCCTGTGGTCTCTTCCAGGTCAGTGTATGGCATTTCCTTCCCCTTGCCACAGGCACCTGGGAGCATGTCTGCACGTGGAGAAAGACTTTCCCGTGGGAAGCCGGTTTTTGTCAAACGGGTCCCAGTGCTCTGCTCCTCTCTTTTCACTCCTGCTGCCAGAAGCCCAGGGAGGATGGGAGGGCTTAGAACATGACTGGGCACTGTGGTTTCTTTCAGAGAAGTGGAGGGCATTTGCTTTACCTTGCCACAACCACTTGTGAGAGGGTCTGCACCTCAGGAAAACTGTGTCCATGGGAAGTCTGCTTTTCGCAAAGGGGTCTCAGGGCCGTGGGCCTCGGGTGTCCCTCCGGCTCCCCAAATCACAGGGACGAGGTGAGGGGCTTAGACTATGCCTGGGCAATGTTGTTTCTTACACCTGGGTGTGTGGCATTTTTTTTACCTGGCTACGCGCACTTGGGATAGGTTTTTCAACTGCAAGCACCTATTGTTCGTCGGAAGCCGTTTTTGCCCCAGGGGTGTCCGGGCTGTGTTCGTTGGGGTTGAACTCCTGCTAGCAAAACCGCCGGGATGAGGGAAGGGTTCAGACTGTGCCTGGGCCCTGTGGTCTCTTCCAGGTCAGTGTATGGCATTTCCTTCCCCTTGCCACAGGCACCTGGGAGCATGTCTGCACGTGGAAAAAGACTTTCCCGTGGGAAGCCGGTTTTTGTCAAAAGGGTCCCAGTGCTCTGCTCCTCTCTTTTCACTCCTGCTGCCAGAAGCCCAGGGAGGATGGGAGGGCTTAGAACATGGCTGGGCACTGTGGTTTCTTCCAGAGAAGTGGAGGGCATTTGCTTTACCTTGCCACAACCACTTGTGAGAGGGTCTGCACCTCAGGAAAACTGTTTCCGTGGGAAGCCGGCTTTTTGGAAAGGGGTCTCAGGGCCGTGGGCCTCGGCTGTCCCTCCGGCTCTCCAAAGCACAGTGACGAGGTGAGGGTCTTAGACCATGCCTGGGCAATGTTGTTTCTTACACCTGGGTGTGTGGCATTTTGTTTACCTGGTTACCCCCATTTGGGATAGGTTTTCCACAGCAAGCACCTCTTGTTCGTCGGAAGCCGTTTTTGCCCCAGGGGTCTCCGGGCTGTGTTCCTTGGGGTTGAACTCCTGCTAGCAAAACCGCCGGGATGAGGGAAGGGTTCAGACTGTGCCTGGGCCCTGTGGTCTCTTCCAGGTCAGTGTATGGCATTTCCTTCCCCTTGCCACAGGCACCTGGGAGCATGTCTGCACGTGGAGAAAGACTTTCCCGTGGGAAGCCGGTTTTTGTCAAACGGGTCCCAGTGCTCTGCTCCTCTCTTTTCACTCCTGCTGCCAGAAGCCCAGGGAGGATGGGAGGGCTTAGAACATGGCTGGGCACTGTGGTTTCTTCCAGAGAAGTGGAGGGCATTTGCTTTACCTTGCCACAACCACTTGTGAGAGGGTCTGCACCTCAGGAAAACTGTTTCCGTGGGAAGCCTGCTTTTCGCAAGGGGGTCTCAGGGCCGTGGGCCTCGGGTGTCCCTCCGGCTCCCCAAAGCACAGGGACGAGGTGAGGGGCTTAGACTATGCCTGGGCAATGTTGTATCTTACACCTGGGTGTGTGGCATTTTCTTTACCTGGCTACCCGCACTTCGGATAGGTTTTTCAACTGCAAGCACCTATTGTTCCTCGGAAGCCGTTTTTGCCCCAGGGGTGTCCGGGCTGTGTTCGTTGGGGTTGAACTCCTGCTAGCAAAACCGCCGGGATGAGGGAAGGGTTCAGACTGTGCCTGGGCCCTGTGGTCTCTTCCAGGTCAGTTTATGGCATTTCCTTCCCCTTGCCACAGGCACCTGGGAGCATGTCTGCACGTGGAGAAAGACTTTCCCGTGGGAAGCCGGTTTTTGTCAAACGGGTCCCAGTGCTCTGCTCCTCTCTTTTCACTCCTGCTGCCAGAAGCCCAGGGAGGATAGGAGGGCTTAGAACATGGCTGGGCCCTGTGGTTTCTTCCAGAGAAGTGGAGGGCATTTGCTTTACCTTGCCACAACCACTTGTGAGAGGGTCTGCACCTCAGGAAAACTTTCCATGGGAAGCCGGCTTTTCGCAAAGGGGTCTCAGGGCCGAGGGCCTCGGCTGTCCCTCCGGCTCCCCAAAGCACAAGGACGAGGTGAGGGGCTTAGACCATGCCTGGGCAATGTTGTTTCTTACACCTGGGTGTGTGGCATTTTGTTGACCTGGCTACCCCCACTTGGGATAGTTTTTCCACCGCAAGCACCTATTGTTTGTCGAAAGCCGTTTTTGCCCCAGGGGTCTCCGGGCTGTGTTCGTTGGGGTTGAACTCCTGGTAGCAAAACCGCCGGGATGAGGGAAGGGTTCAGACTGTGCCTGGGCCCTGTGGTCTCTTCCAGGTCAGTGTATGGCATTTCCTTCCCCTTGCCACAGGCACCTGGGAGCATGTCTGCACGTGGAGAAAGACTTTCTCATGGGAATCCGGTTTTTGTCAAACGGGTCCCAGTGCTCTGCTCCTCTCTTTTCACTCCTGCTGCCAGAATCCCAGGGAGGATGGGAGGGCTTAGAACATGGCTGGGCACTGTGGTTTCTTCCAGAGAAGTGGAGGGCATTTGCTTTACACTTGACACAACCACTTGAGAGAGGGTCTGCACCTCAGGAAAACTGTTTCCGTGGGAAGCCGGCTTTTTGCAAAGGGGTCTCAGGGCCGTGGGCCTCGGCTGTCCCTCCGGCTCCCCAAAGCACAGGGACGAGGTGAGGGGCTTAGACCGTGCCTGGGCAATGTTGTTTCTTACACCTGGGTGTGTGGCATTTTGTTTACCTGGCTACCCCCACTTGGGATAGGTTTTCCACGGCAAGAGCATATTGTTCGTCGGAAGCCGTATGGGCCCCAGGGGGTCTGCGGGCTGTGTTCCTTGGGGTTGAACTCCTGCCAGCAAAACCGCCAGGATGAGGGAAGGGTTCAGACTGTGCCTGGGCCCTGTGGTCTCTTCCAGGTCAGTGTATGGCATTTCCTTCACCTTGCCACAGGCACTGGGGAGCATGTCTGCACATGGAGAAGGACTTCCTCGTGGGAAGCCGGTTTCTCTCAAAGCGTCCCAGTGCTGTGCTCCTCTCTTTTCACTCCTGTTGCCAGAAACCAGGGAGGAGGGAAGAGCTTAGAACATGGCTGGGCACTGGGGTTTCTTCCAGAGAGGGGGATGGCATTTGCTTTCCCTTGCCACCACCCCTTGGGATAGGGTCTGCACCTCAGGAAAGCTGTTTCCGTCGGAAGCCGGTTTTCTGCCCAACGGGCCTCAGGGCCCTGGTCCTCTGGGGTCCCTCCGGCTCCCTAGAGCACAGGGACGAGGTGAGGGGCTTAGACCATGCCTGGGCAATGTTGTTTCTTCCACCTGGGTGTGTGGCATTTTGTTGACCTGGCTACCCCCACTTGGGATAGGTTTTCCACAGCAAGCACCTCTTGTTCGTCGGAAGCCGTTTTTGCCCCAGGGGTCTCCGGGCTGTGTTCCTTGGGGTTGAACTCCTGCTAGCAAAACCGCCGGGATGAGGGAAGGGTTCAGACTGTGCCTGGGCCCTGTGGTCTCTTCCAGGTCAGTGTATGGCATTTCCTTCCCCTTGCCACAGGCACCTGGGAGCATGTCTGCACGTGGAGAAAGACTTTCCCGTGGGAAGCCGGTTTTTGTCAAACGGGTCCCAGTGCTCTGCTCCTCTCTTTTCACTCCTGCTGCCAGAAGCCCAGGGAGGATGGGAGGGCTTAGAACATGGCTGGGCACTGTGGTTTCTTTCAGAGAAGTGGAGGGCATTTGCTTTACCTTGCCACAACCACTTGTGAGAGGGTCTGCACCTCAGGAAAACTGTTTCCGTGGGAAGCCGGCTTTCTGCAAAGGGGTCTCAGGGCCGTGAGCCTCGGGTGTCCCTCCGGCTCCCCAAAGCACAGGGACGAGGTGAGGGGCTTAGACCATGCCTGGGCAATGTTGTGTCTTACAAATGGGTGTGTGGCATTTTGTTGACCCGGCTACCCCCACTTGGGATAGTTTTTCCACCGCAAGCACCTATTGTTCGTCGGAAGCCGTTTTTGCCCCAGGGGTCTCCGGGCTGTGTTCGTTGGGGTTGAACTCCTGCTAGCAAAACCGCCGGGATGAGGGAAGGGTTCAGACTGTACCTGGGCCCTGTGGTCTCTTCCAGGTCAGTGTATGGCATTTCCTTCCCCTTGCCACAGGCACCTGGGAGCGTGTCTGCACGTGGAGAAAGACTTTCCCGTGGGAAGCCGGTTTTTGTCAAATGGGTCCCAGTGCTCTGCTGCTCTCTTTTCACTCTTGCTGCCAGAAGCCCAGGGAGGATGGGAGGGCTTAGAACATGACTGGGCACTGTGGTTTCTTTCAGAGAAGTGGAGGGCATTTGCTTTGCACTTGACACAACCACTTGTGAGAGGGTCTGCACCTCAGGAAAACTGTTTCCGTGGGAAGCCGGCTTTTTGCAAAGGGGTCTCAGGGCCGTGGGCCTCGGGTGTCCCTCTGGCGCCCCAAAGCACTGGGACGAGGTGAGGGGCTTAGGCCATGCCTGGGCAATGTTGTTTCTTACACCTGGGTGTGTGGCATTTTGTTTACCTGGCTACCCCCACTTGGGATAAGTTTTCCACAGCAAGCACCTCTTGATCGTCGGAAGCCGTTTTTGCCCCAGGGGTCTCCGGGCTGTGTTCGTTGGGGTTGAACTCCTGCTAGCAAAACCGCCGGGATGAGGGAAGGGTTCAGACTGTGCCTGGGCCCTGTGGTCTCTTCCAGGTCAGTGTATGGCATTTGCTTCCCCTTGCCACAGGCACCTGGGAGCATGTCTGCACGTGGAGAAAGACTTTCCCGTGGGAAGCCGGTTTTTGTCAAACGGGTCCCAGTGCTCTGCTCCTCTCTTTTCACTCCTGCTGCCAGAAGCCCAGGGAGGATGGGAGGGCTTAGAACATGGCTGGGCACTGTGGTTTCTTTCAGAGAAGTGGAGGGCATTTGCTTTACCTTGCCACAACCACTTGTGAGAGGGTCTGCACCTCAGGAAAACTGTTTCCATGGGAAGCCTGCTTTTCGCAAAGGGGTCTCAGGGCCGTGGGCCTCGGGTGTCCCTCGGCTCCCCAAATCACAGGGACGAGGTGAGGGGCTTAGACTATGCCTGGGCAATGTTGTTTCTTACACCTGGGTGTGTGGCATTTTGTTTACCTGGCTACCCCCACTTGGGATAGGTTTTTCAACTGCAAGCACCTCTTGTTCCTCGGAAGCCGTTTTTGCCCCAGGGGTCTCCAGGCTGTGTTCGTTGGGGTTGAACTCCTGCTAGCAAAACCGCCGGGATGAGGGAAGGGTTCAGACTGTGCCTGGGCCCTGTGGTCTCTTCCAGGTCAGTGTATGGCATTTCCTTCCCCTTGCCACAGGCACCTGGGAGCATGTCTGCACGTGGGGAAAGACTTTCCCGTGGGAAGCCGGTTTTTGTCAAACGGGTCCCAGTGCTCTGCTCCTCTCTTTTCACTCCTGCTGCCAGAATCCCAGGGAGGATGGGAGGGCTTAGAACATGGCTGGGCACTGTGGTTTCTTCCAGAGAAGTGGAGGGCATTTGCTTTACACTTGACACAACCACTTGAGAGAGGGTCTGCACCTCAGGAAAACTGTTTCCGTGGGAAGCCGGCTTTTTGCAAAGGGGTCTCAGGGCCGTGGGCCTCGGCTGTCCCTCCGGCTCCCCAAAGCACAGGGACGAGGTGAGTGGCTTAGACCGTGCCTGGGAAATGTTGTTTCTTACACCTGGGTGTGTGGCATTTTGTTTACCTGGCTACCCCCACTTGGGATAGGTTTTCCACAGCAAGCACCTATTGTTCGTCGGAAGCCGTTTTACCCCAGGGGTCTCCGGGCTGTGTTCGTTGGGGTTGAACTCCTGCTAGCAAAACCGCCGGGATGAGGGAAGGGTTCAGACTGTGCCTGGGCCCTGTGGTCTCTTCCAGGTCAGTGTATGGCATTTCCTTCCCCTTGCCACAGGCACCTGGGAGCATGTCTGCACGTGGAGAAAGACTTTCCCGTGGGAAGCCGGTTTTTGTCAAACGGGTCCCAGTGCTCTGCTCCTCTCTTTTCACTCCTGCTGCCAGAATCCCAGGGAGGATGGGAGGGCTTAGAACATGACTGGGCACTGTGGTTTCTTCCAGAGAAGTGGAGGTCATTTGCTTTACCTTGCCACAACCACTTGTGAGAGGGTCTGCACCTCAGGAAAACTGTTTCCGTGGGAAGCCTGCTTTTCGCAAGGGGGTCTCAGGGCCGTGGGCCTCGGGTGTCCCTCCGGCTCCCCAAATCACAGGGACGAGATGAGGGGCTTAGACCATGCCTGGGCAATGTTGTTTCTTACACCTGGGTGTGTGGCATTTTGTTTACCTGGCTACCCCCACTTGGGTAGGTTTTCCACAGCAAGAGCATATTGCTCGTGGGAAGCCGTTTTTGCGCCAGGGGTCTCCGGGCTGTGTTCGTTGGGGTTGAACTCCTGCTAGCAAAACCGCCGGGATGAGGGAAGGGCTCAGTCTGTGCCTGGGCCCTGTGGTCTCTTACAGGTCAGTGTACGGCATTTCCTTCCCCTTGCCACAGGCACTTGGGAGCTTGTCTGCACCTGGAGAAAGACTTTCCCGTGGGAAGCCGGTTTTTGTCAAACGGGTCCCAGTGCTGTGCTCCTCTCTTTTCACTCCTGCTACCAGAAGCCCAGTGAGGATGGGAGGGTTTAGAACATGGCTGGGCACTGTGGTTTCTTTCAGAGAAGTGGATGGCATTTGCTTTACCTTGCCACAACCACTTGTGATAGGGTCTGCACCTCAGGAAAACTGTTTCCGTTGGAGGCCGGCTTTTTGCCAAACGGGTCTCACTGCCGTGGGCCTCGGGGGTCCTTCTAGCTACCAAAAGCACAGTGACGAGGTGAGGGGCTTAAACCACGTCTGGGCATCGTTGTTTCTTACACCTGGGTGTGTGGCATTTTTTTTACCTGGCTACCCTCACTTGGGATAGGTTTTCCAAAGCAAGCCCTTATTGTTCGTCGGAAGCCATTTTTGTCCCAGGGGTCCCCGGGCTGTGTTCGTTCGGGTTGAACTCATGCTAGCAAAACCGCCGGGATGAGGTAAGGGCTCAGACTGTTCTTAGGCACTGTGGTCTCTTACAGATCAGTGTACGGCATTTACTTCACCTTGCCACAGGCACTTGTGAGCATGTTTGCACGTTATGAAAGATTTTTCCGTTCGAATCCGGTTTTTCTCAAATGGTCTCCGTGCTGTGCTCCTCTGTTTTCACTCATGCTGCCAGAAGCCCAGTGATAATGTTAGGGCTTACAACATGGCTGGGCACTGTGGTTTCTTCCAGAGAAGTGGATGGCATTTGCTTTACCTTGCCACAACCACTTGTGATAGGGTCTGCACCTTAGGAAAACTGTTTCCGTTGAAAGTCGGTGTTTTGCCAAATGGGTCAGGGATGTGGGGCTCGGGTTTCCCTCATGCTACCCAAAGCACAGTGACGATGTCTGGGCTTAGACCATGCCTGGGGAATGTTGTTTCTTACACGTAAGTGTGTGGCATTCTGTTTACTTTGCTACAACCACTTTGGATAGGTTTTCCACATCAAGAACTTATTTTTCGGCGGAAGCCGTTTCTGCCTCAAGTGTCCCGTGTTGTGTTCGTTCGGGTTTATCTCCTGCTAGCAAACTGTGGTCTCTTACAGATCAGTGTATGGCATTTACTTCACCTTGGCACAGGCACTTGTGAGCATGTTTGCACGTTACGAAAGATTTTTCCGTTGGAAGCCGGTTTTTGTCAATCTCATAGGGAAGCAACAGAAACTCTTTGGCATAACCTGACTCACCCAGCATCAGTAAAGCAGTTCCAGAACTGAGCCCAGGGCCCCTGTCGCCTACCCAATGGAAGTCACCACTATGCCTCTATCGAAAGGAATTCCCAAAGACTCTCCTCTGACTCCACCACCAAAGAAACAGCAGATTGAATATGGTACTTCAAAATATCAAGATGATACATCTGGTATAGTTAGATACACAAGGTTTACCTTTATTTTTTTATTGTTTTTTAGTACATGTTATAGTCTCCATACAGTACAGTAAATTTCGATGATACATTAGTTGCATATTACACCCAGTGCACCATGCAATATGTGCCCTCCTTACTACCAGCATATATTTTAAACAGGAAAATGCTGCTCTGAATAATTTTGAATTTTCCCTCGACCCCCATTGTAACTCTTGGGATGAAAAGACTAATCAGTGATGAAACATCACCTTTGAGAATTGGAAAGACATCATCCATATTTATATGTGACGACAAAAGGCCATCTAACACTAAATGGTGGCCACTCACCCATATCTTAGGCCCAACTGTATAAACACTGTCAAACGTATATCTTAAAAATAGACAAAGAGTAAACCTCACCTTCCCTTTCTAATGAAAGAGTGTTTCTAGGAAACAGCTGTTCAAAATACATTCATAAGCAGTCAATGAACAGAGAAAATGGGATCCCCTGCAAAGTGCTCCAAGCTCAGAAACTAAGTACCTCCTTCACCAAATTCAGAACGCTGACAACTATTACTTAAGTTTTACTTCATGGCTCAACTAGAGAAAAGAGAAAAACCCAGGAGATGGTGGGTTAATGAGAGGTTTTACTTCCAGTCCTGATGTGGATATGACATTTCTCCAAATGGACCTGCCGCTTTCTCTGAATGCTGGATCCCGTGTCAAGCTGCCTCACTGACTCAGATGCAGACGTTCAGAACGTCGGGTCTCGCGGAGCCAGAGCAGAGAAGTGTTGTCAGATGGGGAGAAGCAGCTCCTCGGACCTAAAGCCTGCACACCTGCTGTGGTTTCTGGGAGAAGGGGAAACATAGACTTGTCTTTTAGTAGTAATTATCTCCCAGCCCATTGCCACCATTCCCAGGAAACAGCTAGCACAATGCTGAAGTTGGGTAACGGCTCTGGGCCTTCCTAGCGCCACACCTGTGCCTGAGGGAACAGGGAATACCCTGCTGAACTCGGGGAACTGCTCAAGGTCCATTACCTGCACTGTGTCGGGGGACAGGGGCACCGCACTGAAGTTGGGGACTGTGCGGTCCTTTCTCTCGCTCTTCCTGGGGAACACGGGAAACCCTGGAATGTCTGCGAACCATCCCACAAAAGCTTTGCTGAGCGGGTGCCCTGGAGTTCCTGGGTCTGGGGTGTATGGCCAGTTGACGGAGACTAGGCAGAAGAGACTTTCAAGGGAAAAAGGAAAGAAAACTGAGTCTCCATGATGAACTCTCTCAACATGCCCTTCCAGAACCCCGCCTCTTACCCAGGGTACCCCTACTCCCAGAAAGCCCACCTATGGCCACACAGCATGCACTCACCCAGCCAGGAACTCCACAGGTCCACTCTCTCAAAACTCCACTTCCTTGGCTCCTGGTCTGCGTCCTTGGGCTGCTCCGGATCTGCACACAGAGATTTAGCTCCACCCCCATGGGGTGAATCCTTGGGGAGCATGATGCTTCCAACTCCTTGAATGCCAGGCAACCGGCCCCATGACTCACAACTCTGGGAGTGCAGAGGTCCAGGAGGCACCTCCTTGGCTAAACGCCCTGAGCAGGCATGACGGGGATCATGGGCAGGGCTGCAATCACACACACACACACGGCCCCTTTCGCGGACCCCTCTAGCTGCAGACCACCCTCAGAGCCCTGCCCCTTCCCTTCTGCACCAACCCTTCCTGCAAGGGTGTGCCTGGTTCCTGGCAAGGTCAGCTGCTCTCAGACTGTTCCAGCCTTGGGCTTTAGGAAATGCAATGCTTTTATGCATATCCAAGGCAATTTTAAGCGCCAAAAGGAATGCTCCAAGCGGGAATAGCTTTGCCTTCTTGTCTCACCCATGGAGTGGATAGTGCTTCTCAGACCTTCAAAACATCCTTCTAGGGTGAGCCCATTTGTGCTGCAATCTATATACACATGCTTAGTTCTACAGGGAAGGAAGGAAAAGCCGGCCTTCTGTTCTGTCGCGGTTGTGAACCAGGAACATTTATTTTTCACTTGAAAACAGAGTGTTATTGTCGACACTAAATGAAGGAACCTTTTAAAACATTTTAGAGAGGAAGGAAAAGAGTTTTATTCAAACCCAAGTCAAAGACAGCTGCCTGGGAGACACAATCTTCACAAAGAAGGGAGTGCTCCAGGGAAGGAACATTTAGGGCAGGGTCATATATTTGTTCTGAGTTGTGCTACGTACAGTTATACATCACAATGAGGAAGAAGGTTCCAGAAAGTGACAGACTTTTTCTTATGTTTTCAGTATGTACAAATCAGTATGACTTTAATCTTATGGGAGCAAGAAAGGTTCTTTTGTGTTCTCACCTTGATGTTGGCAAAGGCATTTTTTGGTTCTCTTTTTCTTTTTGATGCATATGGACAATAAGTGCTGGGGGCAGAAATAGGGCCCATGCTTTGAGGGTTTGCCCAGTCATTTTGAGCTGGGTAAAATGTTAAAGGAGAGCTTTCCTGGGAGGCCAAGATCAGGCCTCACAGATGGTATGACATAAAAATTACTCTTATCCTTATCATCACTACCAAATGGTGGAACGTGAGATGAAAGCACCTTTCCAATAGTAAAGAGACATCAAAGGACCCCTACAGAAGGTTACCTGCTCCATGGTCAACACAGGTAACAGAGGCGTTCATGGTCTCTGGACTCCTCCCCTTGTCCTGCCCAAATCTCTGAAACATAGAGATCATTTACAGTCAGAATTTTACACATCTTAGAGATGTCTGGCACCATTCCCTTGGACTACAGAATACAACAGAATAGCTCACTGTCACAACACGAAAGTGCCCCTGGATACACTAAGTTCTTTCACCGCAACGTTGGCCTTAATGAAATCATAATTGTAACATAGAAACACTACGATGGTTGGGAATAAATAATCACAGGTAAGGGAATATTTAGGAAATCTTTAGAAGCATTGCCTCACTCTATAGAAGAGGCTAACTGCTTTAAATACTATTTCCGACCTTACAGGACACTCTACAGACCAGAGCCTCCATCAATTAAAAAAGCATGGTTCTTTCAGTCACTTTAATATCAGAAAAATAGTATAGTATCTCTATTCCTAGGGATCTTTAAGTCTCCGACTCAAAGATCCTCCACTGAGAGAATTATCTTCATGATCATGATGGGCAGAGGTGAAAAGGCAGCCGAATTCATTCCATTTGGCCACACAACAAGAAAATCCTAATACTTCCTAGGTTTCCAGATTGAGAAGACCTGGGGTAGAGCGAAATGGTACCTTGTATGGAAGAACAAGGGATTTGGAGTCAGTTTGGAGATCACACTTAGGTTTCTGACACTAAAATCCTCTGTAATTCATATCATTTCTGAGCCTTTGTCTATCCATCTAAAAATGGGACTCATTCTATCTACACCCCAGTTGAGAAGTTTACGAGGGAGAATGCTACTCAGAGCCAGTATGGATTCTCCCAAGAGCAGGTGCTCAGGAGCCATAATTACCATTGGGTCTATATCTTTTCCAAAGAAAAGAACACATGGTGAAACCGTGTTTCGAAAAGATGACTCACAAGATGATTTTCACACTTTCATGAAGGTCAAGAAACTGCTATTTTGTTGTAATTCTCTCAGAAATCATGTTA
This sequence comes from Ursus americanus, assembly GCF_024610735.1. Taxonomy (NCBI): domain Eukaryota; kingdom Metazoa; phylum Chordata; class Mammalia; order Carnivora; family Ursidae; genus Ursus; species Ursus americanus. Next base: position 46,124,067 of record NC_142149.1, on the reverse strand, counting down.
TTAGCTTGGTGGGGACAATAGCAACATCATCACTAGGAGTGGGGAGCTTCTCATCTCCATATGGCTATGTTGACTACCTTAACACAATGCCACCAGAAAGGAAAGCTGGAGGGAGGTGTGTGTGGGCACAGGCCAAGGCTGCCAGGTGTGCCTGGGACATGCAGAACCCTGATAGGAGGCTTAAGTCCTGTCTATGTTAGGATAGTCAGTGCTCTTCAGAGACAAAGGGCCATTGTGTGTGAGCCCTGATGTAGAAAAGGTGGAAAATGTCCATTGCGATTCCCTCTCTGACCCTTAGGATATGCAGCAAAGTTACATTGAATTTTTAAACATGGAGGGATTTCCTGGTCTTCTTTTCATGAGGACTCGGGCTCTATTCCTTGGTGGCCTAAGAATAGAATCTAGTTAGTTTCAGGATGTTAAAATGTAGACATGATTCATGGAACAACATATCATCTGTTTGGGTAAATAGTCTATGACCACTGGAAATAATGTATTCTGCACGTATTATGCAATATTACATAGACGTCAATTAGGTCTCATTTGTTACCCATGTTTTGTCTGCTTTTTCCATCAGATATTGAGAAAGGCATATTAAAATTTCCAAACAAAATTTCCAAAAACAGAGGATGCCGATCAAAAATGTTGTGTGAAAACGAAAAGAAAGTGCCATCACTCCATTCAGTGAATCAGGTTTGTGCAGAGAGACGGTAACGTTGATCATTGAAGACACCAGGGTTTTCCAATATGTGTGTTGAACCTTAAGGAAACTGCCATAGACGTAACTCTCAGTAAGAAGAGCATGGTAAGGGTCTTCCAACTCCCATCCTCTGTCATGATGATGGAAGCATGTTGCAGAGTGGGAATGAAAGCATAAGGGCCACTAACCAATCTTCAAGAAGAACATTGTATCAAAGCCATCATTCACCTGACATCTTCGGTCGTGAAGATGAAACTATTGGCACAGGTGTCTAAGAAAACATAGGGAAAGTGCCATATACTGAAGTCCACGAAAGAACACCATAGAGAAAGCATCTTGCATCTCACAGTCTTCTGTCATAAAAACGGAAGTATGTGCAAACCTGTCTGTGAAAACAGATGCATAAAGCGCGTTGTTTCACTCTATACAGGAACACTGTATTGACACCATGTCTCAACTCACAACTTCTGTAGTGAAGACGGAAGCCTTGGTAAGAATGTGTGCGAGCTCATAAAGAAGTGCCGTCTACTTAATTCTAAGAACCAAATCTGTGTAGATAGAAAACAATATCAAACCAACCTCCTGACAAATGGATCAACCGGGGTTTCTTTCCTGTGTGTTGAACCTTAACGAAAGTGCCATAAACTTAATAGTAGGTGAGAGCACTGGGTAGATAGCATCTTTCAACCAACAAATTCTGTCATGAAGATGGAAACGTTTGCATCATTGCCCTGAAAGCATAAGGAAAGTGGCAGAGACTTAGCTTCAAGAAACGACCGTACCGAATCCATCCTTCAAGGCACGTCTTCTTTTACGAAGTTGGAAGCATTCTCAGAAGTGTTTCTCAGCATAAGGGAATTATCGTACGCTTAACTTTATGAGGGAAATCCGTAGGACACTGTCTGAAACTCAGATCTTTTCTCATGAGGCTGAAAGCATTGGCTCAAGGGTAAAGGAACTTGTAAAGAAATGACGTTTACTCCACTCTGAGCACCAAGGTTCTGTATAGAGAATGAAACTTCAAACATCCTGATGCATGAAGAGAGAAGCTTTTTCAAATATCTGTGTTGAACGGTAAAAGAAGTGCCATACGCTTAGCACTATTAAAGAGCACCATCTGGAGACAACTTTCCAAATCAAGTTCATGAGGGTGGATGTATGTTACAAAATCTGCATGAAACCTAAGGAACATTCTGTATACTCAGGTAAGAACACCCTTGGAAAAAAATCTTTCAACTCACATCTTCTGTAATGAAGATGGGAGTACTTGCAGAAGTGCAAGTGAAAGCATAAGGGGAGGTCCTATCTAAGTAGTTGTGAGAAACAACTCCGTGTTGATAGAAGGCAACATCGAAGTAACATGGTGACCCATGAATATACACCCATTGTCCAGCACGTGCCTTGAACCTTAAGGAAAAGGGCACTATATACAAATCTCAGTCAGAACACCGAATGAACACCATCTTCCAAGTCACAGCTTCTGTGAGGATGATCGCAAGTTTTTCAAGTGTCTACGAATGCATAAGGAAGGTGTCACCCACTTTACACTAGGAGAGAATACTCTATCTAAAAGCATCTTGCACCTCACATCTTTTCTCATGAAGTGGGAGCATTGTGCAAAACAGTGCCTGCGAGCATCAAGATAATGCACTTCATTTAAAACTGTAATAATACTACACAGAAAGCATCACTCAACTCACTTCTTTCATGAGGATGAAAGCCGTTCGAAAAGGTTGTGTGAAAACAAAAAGAAAGTGCAATCAGTCAATTAGCTAAAGAGTTTGTGTAGAGAGACGGCAACTTTGATCAGTGAAGACACTAGGGCTTCCCTATATGTGTTTCCTTAAGGTTCACTTAAGGAAACAGCCCCAGATGTAACTCTCAGTAATAGGAGTGCATGGAAACAGTCTTCCAACTCCCGTCGTCTGTCATGATGATGGAAGAATGTTTCAGAGTGGGAATAAAAGCATAGGGAAAGGGCCAATAATGAATATTTAAGACAGAATATTGTATCGAAGCCATCTTTCACCTCACGTATTCTATCATGAAGATGAAAGCATTTCAACAGGCGTCTAAGAAAACATAAGGAAAGTGCCATATACTGAAGTCTCTGAAAGAACACCATAGAGAAAGCATCTTGCATCTCACAGTTTTTCTTTTTTTTTTCTTTTTTTAATGTTTTATTATGTTTGTCAACATACAGTGCATCCCCGGTTTCCGATGTAATGCTCGATGATTCATTAGTTGCGTATAACACCTAGTGCACCATGCAATACATGCCCTCCTTACCACCCATCACCGGTCTATCCCATTCCCCCACCCCCCTCCCTTCTGAGGCCCTCAGTTTGTTTCTCATAGTCCATAGTCTCTCATGTTTCATTCCCCCTTCTGATTACCCCCCCTTTCTTTATCCCTTTCTTCTCCTACCGATCTTCCTAGTTCTTTTGTTCCATAGATGAGAGAAATCATATGATAGTTGTCTTTCTCTGCTTGACTTATTTCACTTAGCATTAGCTCCTCCAGTGCCATCCATGTTGTAGCAAATGTTGAGAACTCGTTCTTTCTGATAGCTGAGTAATATTCCATTGTATGTATGGACCACAACTTCTTAATCCAGTCATCTGTTGAAGGGCATCTCGGCTCCTTCCATGATTTAGCTATTGTGGACATTGCTGCTGTGAACATTGGGGTGCATATGGCCCTTCTCTTCACTACGTCTGTATCTTTGGGGTAAACACCCAGTAGTGCAATGGCTGGATCATAAGGTAGCTCAATTTTTAACTTTTTAAGGGACCTCCACACTGTTTTCCAGAGTGGCTGTACCAACTTGCATTCCCACCAACAATGTAGGAGGGATCCCCTTTCTCCACATCCTCTCCAACAATTGTTGTTTCTTGTCTATTTTTGCCATTCTAACTGGTGTAAGGTGGTATCTCAGTGTGGTTTTGATTTGAATTTCTTTGATGGCTAATGATTTTGAACATTTTTTCATGTGTCTGTTAGCCATTTGTATGTCTTCATTGGAAAAGTGTCTGTTCATATCTTCTGCCCATTTTTTGATTTGTTTATTTGTTTCTCGTGTATTGAGTTTGAGAAGATCTTTGTAGATCTTGGATACCAGTCCTTTATCTGTAGTGTCATTTGCAAATATATTCTCCCATTCAGTGGGATGCCTCTTTGATTTTCTGTTTCCTTGACTGTGCTGAAACTTTTAATCTTGATGAAGTCCCATAAATTCATTGTATCTTTTGTTTCTCTTGCCTTTGGGGATGTATCATGAAAAAGGTTGTTTTGGCCGATGTCGTGGAGGTTGCTGCCTATGTTCTCCTCTAGAATTTTGATGGATTCCCATCGAGGTCTTTCATCCATTTGGAGTTTATTTTTGTGTATGGTGTGAGAGAGTGGTCAAGTTTCATTCTTTTGCATGTAGCTGTCCAATTTTCCCAGCACCATTTATTGAAGAGACTTTTTTCCCCACCGGATGTTTTTTCCTCCTTGCTCAAATATTAGCTGCACAAAGAGCCGAGGGTCCATTTCTCTGTTCTCTATTCTGTTCCATTGGTCTATGTGTCTGCTTTTGTGCCAGTACCATGCTGTCTTTGTGATCACAGCTTTGTAGTACAGCTCGAAATCTGGCATTGTGATGCTCCCAGCTTTATTTTTCCTTTTCAACAGTTCCTTGGAAATTCATGGCTTTTTCTGTTTCCATGCAAATTTAAGGACTATTTGTTCCAGTTCTTTGAAAAATGTCCTCAGTATTTTGATCGGGATAGCATTGAAAGTGTAGATGGCTCTGGGTAGCATGGACATTTTAACTATGTTAATTCTTCTGATCCTTGAGCATGGAATATCTTTCCATCTTTTTATGTCTTCCTTAATGTCTTTCAAGAGTGATTTATAGTTTCTAGAATATAGGTCCTTTACGTCTCTGGTTAATTCTAAGGTAACGTACGGTTTTTGGTGCTATTGTAAATGGGATGGATTCCCTAATTTCTCTTTCTTCGGTCTCATTATTCGTGTACAGAAATGCAACTGATTTCTGAGCATTAATTTTGTATCCCACCACATTACTGAATTGCTCTATAACTTCTAATAGTTTGGGAGTGGCTTCTTTTGGGTTTTCCACATAGAGTATCATGTCATCTGCGAAGAGAGACATTTTGACTTCTTCTTTGCCGATTTGAATACCTTTGATCCCTTTTTGTCGTCTGATTGCTGTTGCAAAGACTTCCAGTACGATGTTGAATAATAGTGGCAAGAGTGGGCATCCTTGTTGTGTTCCTGATCTTAAGGGAAAGGCTTCCAGCTTTTCCCCATTGAGAATAATATTTGCAGTAGGCTTTTCATAGATGGCTTTTATGAGATTGAGAAATGTACCCTCTATTCCTACACTCTGAAGGGTTTTAATCAGGAAAGGATGCTGTATTTTGTCAAATGCTTTTTCGGCATCGATTGAGAGGATCATATGGTTCCTGAGTCTTTTCTTGTTGATATGATATATCACGCTGATGGATTTGCGAATATTGAACCACGCTTGCATCCCAGGTATGAATCCCACTTGATCGTGATGGGTAATTCTTTTAATGTACTGTTGGATTTTATTAGCAAGTATCTTGTTGAGGATTTTGGCGTCCATATTCATTAGGGAAATCGGTCTGTAATTCTCCTTTTTGAGGGGGTCTTTGCCTGGTTTGGGGATCAAGGTAATATTGGTCTCATAGAATGAGTTTGGTAGCTTTCCTTCTGTTTCTATTTTTTGAAATAGCTTTAGGAGAGTAGGTATTATTTCTTCTTTGAATGTTTGGTAGAATTCCCCAGGAAAACCGTCCGGGCCTGGAGTTTTGTTATTTGGAAGGTTGTTTATCACTGACTCAATTTCTTCATCATTAATTGGACTGTTTAAGAAATCAATTACTTCCTCTTTCAATCTTGGTAGTTTATAGGTTTCCAGGAAGGATTCCATCTCTTCCAGATTGCTTAGTTTATTGGCATATAGCTGTTGATAAAAATTCCTAATAATCCTTCCAATTTCAATGGTGTTCATCGTGACCTCTCCTTTTTCATTCATAATATTAATATTCGGGTCCTTTCTCTTTTCTTTTGGATGAGCGTTGCCAGTGGTCTGTCAATTTTATTGATTCTCTAAGAATCAGCTTCTAGTCCTGTTGATCTGCTCTACTGTACTTCTGGTTTCTGCTTGATTGATTTCAGCTCTAATTTTGGTCAACTGCTTCCTCGTGCATGGATTAGGCCTGTCCCTCTGTTGCTGTTCCAGCTTCTTGAGGTGAGAATATAAAAACTGCATTTTAGATTTTTCTATTCTTTTGAGTGAGGCTTGGATGGCTATGTATTTCCCCCTTAGGACTGCCTTTGCAGTATCCCATAGGTTTTTGGACTGTTGTATTTTCATTCCCGTTGGTCTCCATAAATCGTTTAATTTGATTTTTGATTTCCTGGTTTATTGAGTCATTCCTGAGCAGGATGGTTCTTAGTCACCAGGTGTCTGAGTTTCTTCCAAATTTTTCCTTGTGGTTGAGTTTCGATTTCAGAGCGTTGTGGTCTGAGAATATGCACGGGATAATTTCAATCTTTTGGTATCGGTTGAGACCTGTTTTGTGTCCCAGAACATGGTCTATTCTTGAGAATGTTCCATGGGCATTAGAATAGAATGAGTATTCTTTGGTTCTGGGGTGTAGTGTTCTTTATATATCTATGAGGTCCAACTTGTCAAGTATGGCATTCAAAGCCTTTGATTCTTTGCTTAGTTTTTGCCAGGGTGTTCTGTCTATTTCTGAGAGTGGAGTGTTGAGGTCCCCTACTATTAATGTATTTTTATTTATATGTCTCTTTATTCTGGTTAAGAGTTGGCTTGTGTATCTTGCTGCTCCCCTGTTGGGGGCATATATATTTATAATTGTCATATCCACTTGTTGAATACTTCCTTTAAGAATAATATAGTGCCCTTCTGCATCTCTAACAATAGTCTGTAGTTTAAAATCCAATTTATCTGATATGAGAATTGCTACCCCAGCTTGCTTTTGAAGTCCATTTGCGTGAAAGATGGTACTCCATCCCCTTACTCTCAGTCTGAATGCATCTTTGGGTTCGAAATGAGTCTCTTGTAGACAGCAAATGGATGGGTCATTTCTTTTTATCCAATCTGCAACCCTTCTTTTTCTTTTGTTTTAAGATTTCATTTATTAATTTGACAGCAAAACAGCCAGTGAGAGAGGGAACACAAGCAGGGGGAGTAGGAGAGGAAGAAGCAGGCTCACAGCGGAGGAGCCTGATGTGGGGCTCGATCCCACAATGCCGGGATCACGCCCTGGCTGAAGGCAGATGCTTAAGTGCTGTTCCACCCAGGCGCCCTGCATCTCATTGTCTTCTGGCATGAAAAAGGAAGCATGTGAAAAAGTGTGTACAAAAAGAGATGCATAAAGCGCGTTGCCTCACTCTATAGAAGAACACTGTATAGACATCATGTCTCAACTCACAACTTCTGTTGTGAAGATGGAAGCCTTGGCAAGAGTGTGTGCAAGCACGTAGAGAAAGGGCTGTCTACTTAATTCTGAGAACCAAATCTGTCTAGATAGAAAACGATATCGAACCCACCTCCTGACAAATGGATCAACCAGGGTTTTCTTCCCTATGTGTTGAAACTTAAGGAAAGTGCCATAAACTTAGTAGGTGAGAGCACTGGGTAGATAGCATCTTACAAACCACGGCTTCTATCATGAAGACGAAAATGTTTGCAACGTTGTGGTGAAAACATAAGGAAAGTGGCAGAGACATGGCTCCAAAAAAGGACAGTACCTAATCCATCTTTAAAGGCACGTGTTCTTTCATGAAGCTGGAAGCATATACAAGAGAGTGTTTCTCAGCTTAAGGGAATTATCGTATGCTTAACTTTACAAGAGAACTCCATAGAATACCCTCTGAAACATCTTTTCACATGACCCTGGAAGCATTGGCTAAAGGGTGAGGGAATGTGTAAAGAAATGCCATTTACTCGACTCTGAGCACCAATGTTCTGTATAGAGGAAGAGATTTCAAACATCCTGATGTATGAAGAGAGATTTTCAAATATCTCTGTTGAACCGTAAGAGAAGTGCCATATGCTTAACACTAAGAAAGAGCACCATCTAGAGACAACCTTCCAAATCACAACTACCTTCATGAAGATGGATGTATGTTCCAAAACTGTATGAAAACCTAAGGAACATGCTGTATGCTCAGGTAAGAACACCCTTGGAAAAGATCTCCCAACTCACATCTTCTGTAATGAAGATGGAAGTACATGCAGAAGTGTGAGTGAAAGCATAAGGAGAGGTCCTAAGTAGTTGTGAGTACCAGGTCAGTGTTGATAGGCAACATCGAAGTAACATGGTGACCCAGGAATATATATGCGTTGTCCAATACGTGCGTTGAACCTTAAGGAAAGAACAATATACCCAAATCTCAGTCAGAACACCGAATGGACACCCTCATCCAAGTCACATCTTCTGTTAGGAAGATGTCAAGATTTTCAAAAGTGTCTACAAATGCATAGGGAAAGGGACACCTACTTTACTCAAGGAGAGAACACTCTATATAAAAGCGTCTTGCACCTCACATCTGGTGTCATGAATTGGGAGCATTGTACAAAACTGTGCCTGCAAGCATCAAGATAATGCCTTTTGTTGAACCATGTAAGAACACTACAAGGAAAGCATCTCTCAACTCACATCAGTCATGAGGAGGAAAGCCCTTCAAAAGTTGTGTGAAAACGAAAGGAAAGTGCCATCAGTCAATTCAGCGAACCATGTTTTTGTAGAGACAAGGCAACGTTGATCAGTGAAAACACCAGGGTTTACCAATACGTGTGTTGAAACTTAAGGAAACAGCCATAGATGTAATCTCAGGAAGAAGAGGGTATGGAAAGGGTTTTCCAAGTCCCATAATCTGTCATGATGATGGAAGCATGTGTCTGATTGGGAATAAAAGCATAAGGAAAGGGAGGTGAACCAAGTTTAGGAAAGAACATTGTACCGAAGCCATCTTTGAAGTCACGTCTTCAGTCTTGAAGATGAAACCGTTTGTACAAGTGCCTAAGAAAACATAAGGAAAGTGCCATGTACTGAATCTACGAAGGAACACCGTAGAGAAACCATCTGGCATCTCACAGTCCTCTGTCATGAAAACGGAAGCTTGTGCAAATGTGTGTAAGAAAGAGACACATAAAGCTCCTGGAGCATGCAGGGGCGGCTGGCGGTGTTAGAAACACAGACAGAGAGACACTGGCCCTGTAGGTGAGAGCTGGGAAGCCAGGTGTGGGGCTCATATCCTGGACAGTGCAGGGTTGAGCAGCACCAACAGAAACAGAGTTAAAGTGGCCAGAACATCAGTGGAGAATGGTCCGCAATCCATCTGTTCTGAGACAGAGGCTGATATTCGGCCACTGCTGCTCTGACTCTCAGAAGCAGCACAGCAAACCACCAGGGAAAGCCGCCAGAGAAAAGAAGCCTGGAAAGACCGGCTCACAGTGTGCCCACCCCCATCCCCCTTCGCAGGGTACACAGAGACTCTACCCAAACAGGGTTGCCCAAGTATCGGCACGGCAGGCCCCTACCTCAGAAGGCAGGCTGAAAAATCAAGAAGCCCCCATACCTAAGATCCCTATAAAACAAGGGCGCACGGCCTGGGTCGTGGTCAATAATTTGGGCTCTGGACAACACCACAACCTCTCCTCATCTGAATGATGAGGAGAAGTCCCCCCCCCAGCAAAGAAAAGACAATGAGTTTGTGGCCTCTGCCACAGAACTTATGGATATGGATATAACCAAATTATCAGAAATGGAATTCAGAGTAACAATGGTCAAGATGATTTGTAGACTTGAAAAAAATATTGACAAAATTGTTAATGAGAACATAGAATCTCTAAGGGCAGAAATGTGAGCGAATCTGGCAGAAATTAAAAATTCTAGGAGCCAAATGCAGTCAAAACTAGAGGCTCTGTTGGCCAGGGTGAATGAGGCAGAAGGACGTATCAGCGAATTGGAAAATGGGTTAGTAGAGGAAAAAGCTAAAAGAGAATCTGGACTCAAAAAAAATCCACACACAGGAATGTAGGTTACGGGAAATGACTGACTCAATAAAACGTTCCAGTGTCAGAATCATCGGCATTCCTGAGGACATAGAGAAAAACAGAGGTCTAGAAGAGATATTTGAACAAATTGTAGCTGAAAACTTCCCTAATCTAGCAAGGGAAACAAACATTCGTGTCCAAGAGGCAGAGAGGACCCCTTCCAAGCTCAACCACGACAAACCCACGCCACGTCACGTCATAGTGCATTTCGCAAATATTAGATGCAAGGATACAGTATTGAAAGCGGCCAGGGCAAAGAAATTTCTCACGTACCAAGGCAAAGATATCAGAATTACGTCTGACCTCTCTCCACAGACCTGGAATGAGATAAAGGGTTGGGGGGCATTTTTAAATCTCTTTCAGAGAAAAACATGCAGCCAAGGATCCTTTATCCAGCAAGGCTGTCATTCAGAATTCATGGAGAAATAAAGACCTTCCAGAATCGTGGTCATTGACCAATTTTTTTAACCACAAAACCAGCCCTACAGGAGATATTAAGGGGGGGGTTCTATAAAAGTAAAAAGGCCCCAAGAGTGATACAGAACATAAAGTCACAATCTATGGAAACAAAGACTTTACTGGCAATATGGCATCATTAAAATCACATCTCTCAATAATCCGTCTCAATGTAAATGGCCTAAATGCTCCCATAAAACACCACAGGGTTGCTGATTGGATAAAAAGACATGACCCATCCATTTGCTGTCTACAAACACTCATTTTGAACCTAAAGATACATTCAGACTAAAAGGATGGAATACCATCTTTCACGCCAATGGACCTGAAAAGAAAGCTGGGGTAGCAATTCTCATGTCAGACACATTGGATTTGAAACTAAAGACTATGGTTAGAGACACATAAGGGCACTATATTATTCTTAAAGGATGTATCCAACAAGTGGATATGACAATTATAAATATATATGCCCCCAACAGGGGAGCAGCAAGATACACAAGCCAACTCTTAACCGGAATAAAGAGATATATAGATAAAAATACATTAATAGTAGGAACCTCAACACTCCACTATCAGCAACAGACAGAGCACCGGAGCAGAAAACCAACATAGAAACAAGAGCTTTGAATGCCATGCTAGATGAGATAGACCTCATAGATATATATAGAACACTGTACCCCAGAACCAAAGAATACTCATTCTATTCTAATGCCCATGGAACATTCTCAAGATTAGACCATGTTCTGGGACACAAATCAGGTCTCAACTGATACCAAAAGATTGAAATTATCCCGTGCATATTCTCAGAGCACAACACTCTGAAATTAGAATTCAAAAACAAGGAAGATTTTGGAAAAAAACTCAAACACTTGGAAACTAAGAACCATCCTGCTCAGGAATGACCCAATGAACCAGGAAATCAAAAATATATTTAAACAATTTATGGAGACCAACGGGAATGAAAACACAATGGTCCAAAACCTATGGGATACTGCAAAGGCAGTCCTAATGGGGAAATACATAGCCATCCAAGCCAGTGAATAGATTGAGCCAGTGATAAACAACCTTCCAAATAACAAAACTCCAGGCCCGGACGGTTTTCCTGGGGAATTCTACCAATCATTCAAAGAAGAAATAATACCTATTCTCCTAAAGCTATTTCAAAAAATAGAAACAGAAGGAAAGCTACCAAACTCATTCTATGAGGCCAATATTACCTTGATCCGCAAAACAGGCAAAGACCCCCTCAAAAAGAAGAATTACAGACCAATTTCCCTAATGAATATAGATGCCAAAATCCTCAACCAGATTCTGGCCAATAGAATCCAACAGTACATTAAAACGATTATCCATCATGAACAAGTGGGATTCATCCCTGGGATGAAAGCGTGGTTCAATATTCGCAAATCGATCAGCGTGATACATCATATCAACAAGAAAAGACTCAGGAACCATATGATCCCCTCAACTGATCCAGAAAAAACATTTGACAAAATACAGCATCCTTTCCTGATTAAAACCCTTCAGAGTGTAGGAATAGAGGGTTCATTTCTCAATCTCATAAAAGCCATCTATGGAAAGGCTACAGAAAATATTCTCAATGGGGAAAAGCTGGAAGCCTTTCCCTTAAGATCAGGAACTCAACAAGGATGCCCACTCTCGCCACTATTATTCAACATAGTACTAGAAGTCCTTGCAACAGCAGACAACAAAAAGGGATAAAAGGTATCCAAATCAGCAAAGAAGTCAAAATGTTTCTCTTGACAGATGACATGATACTCTATATGGAAAACCCAATAGAATACACGCGCAAAATATGAGAAGTTATAGAGCAATTCAGTAATGGGGTGGGATAGAAAATCAATGCTCAGAAATCAGTTGCATTTCTATACACGAATAATGAGACTGAAGAAAGAGAAATTAGGGAATCCAGCCCATTTACAATAGCACCAAAAACCATATGTTACCTAGGAATTAACCAGAGACGTAAAGGACGTATATTCTAGAAACTATAAATCACTTTTGAAAGACATAGAGAAAGACACAAAGAGATGGAAAAATACTCCATGCTCATGGATCGGAAGAATTAACATAGTTAAAATGTCCATGCTACCCAGAGCAATCTACACTTTCAATGCTATCCCGATCAAAATACCGATTAGATTTTACAAAGAACTCGAAAAAACAGCCCTTAAATTTGTATGGAACCAGAAAAGGCCCCGAATCGCCAAGGAATTGTTGAAAAGGAAAAACAAAGCTGGGGGCATCACAATGCCAGATTTCAAGCTGTACTACAAAGCTGTGATCACAAAGACAGCATGGTACTGGCACAAAAGCAGACACATAGACCAATGGAACAGAATAGAGAACCCAGAAATGGGCCCTCGACTCTGGGCAACTGATTTTTGACAAAGCAGGAAACAACATCCAGTGGAAAAAAGACAGTCTCTTCAATACATGGTGCTGGGGAAATTGGACAGCTACATGCAAAAGAATGAAACGTGACCACTCCCTAACACCATACACAAAGATAAACTCTAAATGGATGAAAGACCTCGATGTGAGACAGAAATCCATCAAAATCCGAGAGAAGAGCATAGGCAGCAACCTCTATGACATCAGCCACAGCAACCTTTTTTATGACACATCTCCAAAGGCAAGAGAGACAAAAGATAAAATGAACTTGTGGGATTTCATCAATATAAAAACTGTTGCAAAGCCAAGGAAACAGAAAAACAAAGAGACAGCCCACGGAATGGGAGAATACATTTGCAAATGATACTACAGAGAAAAGACAGGTATCCAAGATCTACAAAGAAGTTCTCAAACTCAATACGTGAGAAACAAATAAACATCATAAAATGGGCAGAAGATATGAACTGACACTTTTCCAGTGAAGACATAGAAATGGCTAACAGACACTTTAAAAAATGTTCAAAATCATTAGCCATCAGGGAAATTCATATCAAAATCACACGGAAATACCAACTTAAGCCAGTTAGAATGGCAAAAATTGACAAGGCAAGAAACAATTGTTAGAGAGGATGTGGAGAAAGGGGATCCCTCCTACATTGTTGGTGGGAATGCAAGTTGGTATTCTTTGGAAAAAGATTGGAGGTCCCTTAAAAGATTAAAAATAGAGCTACCCTGTGTCCAGCCATTGCACTACTGGGTATTTAAACCAAAGATACAGATGTAGTGAGGAGAAGGGCCATATGCACCCCAATGTTCATAGCAGGGCTGTTCACAATAGCTATATCGTGGAAGGAGCCAAGATGCCCTTCAACAGATGACTGGATTAAGAAGTTGTGGTCCAGGCAGGAGGGGTTAAGATGGCGGAGGAGTAGGGGACCCCTTTTTCAGCCGGTCCCCTGAGTCGAGCTGGATAGGTAACAGACCAGCCCAAATAACCACAGAATCAGCCTGAGGCGCAGGAAGATACATCTGGATCTCTACAAATGAACATCTCCAGCGCTGAGTATTGAGGTACCAAGAGGGGAGCTGTAAACCGTGCACAGATATCGGAAGATAAATGGAAGGGAGAGGGAGCCGCCGCGTTTGGGCGCCGAAAAGCGGAAGCCACCTGCACGGGGGAGCTGGCAGACTCATGGAGGGCACCCGCGAGAGAGTGGACTGAGACCGGTGAACCGTGAACGCGCTCCACCAGGCATCTCCCGGAACACCGGAATCCTGGTGTGCTCACGGGATCCAGACTGAGACCGGGAGCTCCCGGAGTGCGCGCGGGGCGGCTGGCGGCTGGCAGGCCACCTGCACGGGGGAGCAGGCGGACTCGCGGTCGGCACCCACGAAACAGCAGACTGAGACCCTGAACCGGGTGCGCGCGCCACCAGGCTTCTCACGAAACTCCGGAATCCTGGTGTGCTCACCGGGCATAGACTGAGACCAGGAGACCCGGGAGCGCCAGGGGCGGCCGGGGGCTGGCGGTATTAGAAACACAAAGGACAGAGATGCGCCGGCCCTGGAAGTGAGGTCAGGGACGCCGGGTTGGTGCGCACATCCCGGGACGCTGCAGGGTTGAGCAGCACCAACAGTAACAGAGTTAAAGTGGCCAGAACATCAGTGGAGAACGGGCCGCAATCCCTCTGTTCTGTGACAATGCAGCCTCTGCTGCTCTGACTCTCAGAAGAGGCATAGCTGACCGCCAGGGAAAGCCGCCAGAGAACAAAAGCCTGGAAATACCAGCTCAGAGAGTGTCCATCCCCATCCCCCCTCGCGGGGGACACGGAGACTCTAACCAAACAGGGTTGCCTGAGTATCGGCGTGGCAGGTCTCTCCCCCAGAACACAGAAGGCAGGCTGAAAAATCAAGAAGCCCACAACCCCAGGCGCCTGGGTGGCGCAGTCATTGAGCGCCTGTCTCCGGCTTAGGGCGTGATCCCAGCGTTCCGGAAAGGAGTCCCTCATCGGGCTCCTCTGCTGGGAGCCTGCTTCTTCCTCTCTCACTCCCCTGCTTCTGTTCCGTTCTTGCTGACTGTCTCCCTCTCTCAGATAAGTAAATAAATAAAATCTTTAAAGAAGAAGCCCACATCTCTAAGATCCCTATAAAACAAGGGGCACAGCCTGGGACCCAGTCAATAATTTGGGCTCTGGAAAACCCCGCAACCTCTCCTCATCAGAATGACAAGAAGGAGAAGCCCCCCCCAACAAAGAAAAGAAAGTGAGTCTCTGGCCTCTGCCACAGAAGTAACGGATATGGATGTAACCAAATTATCAGAAATGGAATTCAGAGTAACAATGGTCAAGATGAGTAGACTTGAAAAAAGTATTAAGGAAAATGTTACTGAGAATATAGAATCCCTAAGGGCATAAATGAGAGCGAATTTGACAGAAATTAAAAATTCTATGAGCCAAATGCAGGCAAAACTAGAGGCTCTGACGGCCAGGGTCACCAAAGCAGAGGAAAGGGTTAGTGAATTGGAGGATGGGTTAATAGAGGAAAAAATGAAAATAGAAGATGGTCTTAAAAAAATCCACGCCCACGAATGTTGGCTACGGGAGATTACTGACTCAACGAAACGATCCAATGTTAGAATCATCGGCATCCCCGAGGGGGTGGAGAAAAACAGAGGTCTAGAAGAGATATTTGAACAAATTGTAGCTGAAAACTTCCCTAATCTAGCAAGGGAAACAAACATTCGTGTCCAAGAGGCAGAGAGGACCCCTCCCAAGCTCAACCACGACAAACCTACGCCACGTCACGTCATAGTGCATTTCGCAAATATTAGATCCAAGGATACAGTATTGAAAGCGGCCAGGGCAAAGAAATTTCTCACGTACCAAGGCAAAGGCATCAGAATTACATCAAACCTGTCTACACAGACCTGGAATGAGAGAAAGGGTTGGGGGAACATTTTTAAAGCTCTTTCAGAGAAAAACATGCAGCCAAGGATCCTTTATCCAGCAAGGCTGTCATTCAGAATTGATGGAGAAATAAAGACATTACAGAATCACCAGTCACTAACCAATTTTGTAACCATGAAACCAGCCCTACAGGAGATATTACGGGGGGTTCTATAAAAGTAAAAAGGCCCCAAGAGTGATACAGAACAGAAAGTCACAGCCAATACAAACAAAGACTTTACTGACAACATGGCAGCATTAAAAGCATATCTCTCAGTACTCAGTCTTAATATTAATGGTTTAAATTCTTCCTTAAAGCGCCACAGGGTTGCAGATTGGCTAAAAAGAAATGACCCATCCATTTGCTGTCTACAAGAGACTCATTTCGAACCCAAAGATGCATTCAGACTGAGAGTAAGGGGATGGAGTACCATCTTTCTCGCAAATGGACCTCAAAAGAAAGCTGGGGTAGCAATTCTCATATCAGATAAACTGGATTTTAAACTATAGACTATAGTTAGAGACGCAGAAGGGCACTATATTATTCTTAAAGGAAGTATTCAACAAGTGGATATGACAATTATAAATATATATGCCCCCAACAGGGGAGCAGCAAGATACACAAGCCAACTCTTAACCAGAATAAAGAGACATATAAATAAAATACATTAATAGTAGGGGACCTCAACACTCCACTCTCAGAAATAGACAGAACACCCTGGGAAAAACTAAGCAAAGAATCAAAGGCTTTGAATGCCATACTCGACGAGTTGGACCTCGTAGATATATAGAGAACACTACACCCCAGAACCAAAGAATACTCATTCTATTCTAATGCCCATGGAACATTCTCAAGAATAGACCATGTTCTGGGACACAAAACAGGTCTCAGCTGATACCAAAAGATTGAAATTATCCCGTGCATATTCTCAGACCACAACGCTCTGAAATTGGAACTCAACCACAAGGAAAAATTTGGAAGAAACTCAAACACTTGGAGACTAAGAACCATCCTGCTCAGGAATGACTCGATAAACCAGGAAATCAAAAATATATTTAAACAATTTATGGAGACCAATGAGAATGAAAATACAACAGTCCAAAACCTATGGGATACTACAAAGGCAGTCCTAAGGGGGAAATACATAGCCATCCAAGCCTCACTCAAAAGAATAGAAAAATCTAAAATGCAGTTTTTATATTCTCACCTCAAGAAGCTGGAACAGCAACAGAGGGACAGGCCTAATCCACGCACGAGGAAGCAGTTGACCAAAATTAGAGCTGAAATCAATCAAGCAGAAACCAGAAGTACAGTAGAGCAGATCAACAGGACTAGAAGCTTTGAGAGAATCAATAAAATTGACAGACCACTGGCAAGACTTATCCAAAAGAAAAGAGAAAGGACCCAGATTATTAAAATTATGAATGAAAAAGGAGAGGTCACGATGAACACCATTGAAATTGGAAGGATTATTAGAAATTTTTATCAACAGCTATATGCCAATAAACTAAGCAATCCGGAAGAGATGGAATCCTTCCTGGAAACCTATAAACTACCAAGATTGAAACAGGAAGAAATTGATTTCTTAAACAGGCCAATTAATGATGAAGAAATTGAGTCAGTGATAAACAACCTTCCAAATAACAAAACTCCAGGCCCGGACGGTTTTCCTGGGGAATTCTACCAAACTTTCAAAGAAGAAATAATACCTACTCTCC
The DNA here is from genome assembly GCF_024610735.1 of Ursus americanus. NCBI lineage: Eukaryota > Metazoa > Chordata > Mammalia > Carnivora > Ursidae > Ursus > Ursus americanus. The sequence continues at coordinate 46,106,708 of NC_142149.1, read as the reverse complement.
TAAAGCTATTTCAAAAATAGAAACAGAAGGAAAGCTACCAAACTCATTCTATGAGGCCAATATTACCTTGATCCCCAAACCAGGCAAAGACCCCCTCAAAAAGGAGAATTACAGACCGATTTCCCTAATGAATATGGACGCCAAAATCCTCAACAAGATACTTGCTAATAGAATCCAACAGTTCATTAAAAGGATTATCCACCACGATCAAGTGGGATTCATACCTGGGATGCAAGCGTGGTTCAATATTCGCAAATCAATCAGCGTGATTGATCGATATGGTGTATCAGCATGATACATCATATCAACAAGAAAAGACTCAGGAACCATATGATCCTCTCAATCGATGCCGAAAAAGCATTTGACAAAATACAGCATCCTTTCCTGATTAAAACCCTTCAGAGTGTAGGAATAGAAGGTACATTTCTCAATCTCATAAAAGCCATCTATGAAAAGCCTACTGCAAATATTATTCTCAATGCGGAAAAGCTAGAAGCCTTTCCCTTAAGATCAGGAACACGACACGGATGCCCACTCTAGCCAATATTATTCAACATAGTACTAGAAGTCCTTGCAACAGCAATCAGACGACAAAAAGGGATCAAAGGTATTCAAATCGGCAAAGAAGAAGTCAAAATGTCTCTCTTCGCAGATGACATGATACTCTATATGGAAAACCCAAAAGAAGCCACTCCCAAACTATTAGAAGTTATAGAGCAATTCAGTAACGTGGCGGGATACAAAATCAATGCTCAGAAATCAGTTGCATTTCTGTACACGATTAACGAGAACGAAGAAAGAGAAATTAGGCAATCCATTCCATTTACAATAGCACCAAAAACCATACGTTACCTTGGAATTAACTTAACCAGAGACATAAAGGACCTTTATTCTAGAAACTATAAATCATTCTTAAAAGACATTGAGGAAGACATAAAAAGATGGAAAGATATTCCATGCTCATGGATCGGAAGAATTAACATAGTTAAAATGTCCATGCTACCCAGAGCAATCTACACTTTCAATGCTATCCCGATCAAAATACCGAGCACATTTTTCAAAGAACTGGAACAAATAGTCCTTAAATTTGTATGGAACCAGAAAAGACTCCGAATCTCCAAGGAACTGTTGAAAAGGAAAAACAAAGCTGGGGGTATCACAATGCCGGATTTCGAGCTGTACTACAAAGCTGTGATCACAAAGACAGCATGGTACTGGCACAAAAACAGACACATAGACCAATGGAACAGAATAGAGAGCCCAGAAATGGACCCTCAGCTCTTTGGGCAACTAATATTTGATAAAGCAGGAAAAAACATCCGGTGGGAAAAAGACAGTCTCTTCAATAAATGGTGCTGGGAAAATTGGACAGCTACATGCAAAAGAATGAAACTTGACCACTCTCTCACACCATACACAAAAATAAACTCCAAATGGATGAAAGACCTCGAGTGAGACAGGAATCCATCAAAATCCTAGAGGAGAACATAGGCAGCAACCTCTACGACATCGGCCAAAGCAACCTTTTTCATGATACATCCCCAAAGGCAAGAGAAACAAAAGATAAAATGAATTCATGGGACTTCATCAAGATTAAAAGTTTCGGCACAGCCAAGGAAGCAGTCAGAAAAACTAAGAGGCAGCCCACGGAATGGGAGAATATATTTGCAAATGACACTACAGATAAAGGACTGGTATCCAAGATCTACAAAGAACTTCTCAAACTCAATACACGAGAAACAAATAAATCAAAAAATGGGCAGAAGATATGAACAGACACTTTTTCAATGAAGACATACAAATGGCTAACAGACACATGAAAAAATGTTCAAAATCATTAGCCATCAAGGAAATTCAAATCAAAACTTCACTGAGATACCACCTTACGCCAGTTAGAATGGCAAAAATAGACAAGGCAAGAAACAACAATTGTTGGAGAGGATGTGGAGAAAGGGGATCCCTCCTACATTGTTGGTGGGAATGCAAGTTGGTACAGCCACTCTGGAAAACAGTGTGGAGGTCCCTTAAAAAGTTAAAAATTGAGCTACCCTATGATCCAGCCATTGCACTACTGGGTGTTTACCCCAAAGATACAGACGTAGTGAAGAGAAGGGCCATATGCACCCCAATGTTCATAGCAGCAATGTCCACAATAGCTAAATCGTGGAAGGAGCCGAGATGCCCTGCAACAGATGACTGGATTAAGAAGTTGTGGTCCATATATACAATGGAATATTACTCAGCAATCAGAAAGAACGAGTTCTCAACATTTGCTACAACATGGACGGCACTGGAGGAGATAATGCTAAGTGAAGTAAGTCAAGCAGAGAAAGACAACTATCATATGATTTCTCTCATCTATGGAACATAAGAACTAGAATGATCAGTAGGGGAAGAAAGGGATAAAGAAAGGGGGGGTAATCAGAAGGGGGAATGAAACATGAGAGACTATGGACTATGAGAAACAAACTGAGGACTTCAGAGGGGAGGGTGTGGGGGAATGGGATAGGCCGGTGATGGGTAGTAAGGAGGGCACATATTGCATGGTGCACTGGGTGTTATACACAACTAATGAATCATCGAGCCTTACATCGAAAAGCGGGGATGTACTGTATGGTGACTAACATAATATAATAAAAAATCATTATAAAAAAAAGTGTCTACGAATGCATAGGGAAAGGGTCACCTACTTTACTCAAGGAGAGAACACTCTATGTGAAAGCATCTTGCACCTCACATCTGGTGTCATGAAGTGGGAGGATTGTGCCAAACGGTGTCTGCAAGCATCAAGATAATGCCCTTCATTTAATGACGTAAGAACACTACACAGAAAGCATCTCTCAACTCACATCAGTCATGAGGAGGAAAGCCCTTCAAAAAGGTTGTGTGAAAACGAAAGGAAAGTGCCATCAGTCAATTCAGCGAACCATGTTTTTGTAGAGACAAGGCAACGTTGATCAGTGAAAACACCAGGGTTTAACAATACGTGTGTTGAACCTTAAGGAAACAGCCATAGACGTAATCTCAGGAAGAAGAGGGTATGGAAAGGGTTTTCCAAGTCCCATAAACTGTCATGATGTTGGAAGCATGTGTCTGATTGGGAATAAAAGCATAAGGAAAGGGACGTGAACCAATCTTAGGAAAGAACATTGTACCAAAGCCATCTTTGAAGTCACGTCTTCGGTGGTGAAGATGAAACCATTTGTACAGGTGCCTTAGAAAACATAAGGAAAGTGCCATATACTGAATCAATGAAGGAACACCGTAGAGAAACCATCTGGCATCTCACAGTCCTCTGTCATGAAAACGGAAGCATGTGCAAAAGTGTGTAAGAAAGAGACACATAATGCTCCTGGAGCATTCAGGGGCCGCTGGTGGCTGGCGGTGTTAGAAACACAAAGGACAGAGACACACTGGCCCTGTAGGTGAGAGCTGGGATGCCAGGTGTGGGGCTCACATCCCGGACAGTGCAGGGTTGAGCAGAACCAACAGAAACAGAGTTAAAGTGGCCAGAACATCAGTGGAGAACTGTCCGCAATCCCTCTGAGACAGAGGATGAAATTTGGCCACTGCTGCTCTGGCTCTCAGAAGAGGCACAGCAAGACACCAGGGAAAGCCGCCAGACAACAAAAGCCTGGAAATACCGAATCACTCTGTGCCCATCCCCATCCCCCCTTGCAGGGGACACGGAGACTATACCCAAACAGGGTTAACCTTAATATCGGCTTGGCAGGCCCCTCCCCCAGAAGGCAGGCTGAAAAATCAAGAAGCCCACATCCCTAAGATCCCCATAAAACAAGGGCTCATGGCCTGGGTCCCAGTCAATAATTTGGGCTCTGGACAAACCCACAACTTCTCATTAGAATGTCTAGAAGGAGAAATCCGCCCCAGCAAAGAAAAGAAAATGAGTCTGTGGCTTCTGCCACAGAACTAATGGATATGGACATAACCAAATTATCAGAAATGGAATTCAGAGTAACAAAGGTGAAGATGGTGTGTAGACTTGAAAAAGTATTAACGAAAATATTGATGAAAATATAGAATCTCTAAGGGCAGAAATGAGACCAAATCTGGCAGAAATTAAAGTAAAAAAATAACAAATAACGTACAGTATCTTTGCTCAGTGTAGAATCCCTATCGTAAGTGGTTGTGGCAACGTAAAGAACATGCCATAAACTAATCTGTAAGAAACAACAGTGTACAAGAACAAATTAGCCCTAACACCATTATTCGTGAACATGGAAGCATTAACGAAAATGGTCGTGGAAGCCTACGAAAGTGCAAAACACGTATCTCTGAGAGACAACACTATACAAGGAAAGACCAATGAACACCATCTTTCATGATTATGGAAGCATGAATGAAAAGGTTCTGGAATTACCAAGACTTTGCCCCATCCTTTAGGTAATAAACCACCGTGTACAGGAAAACACCTTCAACTCATATCAACCTCCTCAATAGTGATCCCAACTCAACACTGGGTGTGTTGGCCTAGGGAAATGTCCACATACTTAGAGATAAGAAACAACGGTGTCAGGATAATTCCCTTCAAGTCACATCAGACTTCCTGAAGATGGAAGGAGGAATCAAGGTGGTTATGGTACCGTTAGGAAAGGCCTACGAACATAAAGCTGAGAAAAAACAGTGTACAGGAACCCTCTTACAACATACAGTATCTTTGGTTAATGTGGAATCTCTATCGTAAGTGGTTGTGGCATCGTAAAGAAAATCCTTAAGCTTTTTTATATGAAACAACAGTGTACAGGAACCCGCTTAGCCCTAACATCATCCTTCGTGAATATGGAAGCAGTAACCAAATTGGACGTGGAAGCCTGACTAAAGTGCCAAACACTTATCTCTGAGACACAACACTATACAAGGAAAGACCAATGAACATAATCCTTCACAAGTAAGGAAGAATTAATGAAAAGGTTCTGGAATCTCGGGGACTCTGCCCAATCCTTATTGCTAATGAACCACTGTGTACAGGAAGACACCTTCAACTCACATCAGCCTCCTCAACACTGATCCCGATTCAATTTTGGCTCTGTAGGCCTAGGTAAAGGTCCACATACTTATAGCTAAGAAACAACGGTGTCAGAATAATGCCCTTCAAGTTACATCAGCCTTCCTGAAGATGGAAGCAGGAATCTAGGTGGTTATAATACCATTAGGAAAAGCCTACTGAAATATACCTGAGAAACCACAGTGTACAGGAAATATATTACAACGTACAATTTTTTGTAAGTGGTTCTGGCAACATAACTACAATGCCAAAAATTTATCTGTAAGAAACAACAGTGTACGGGAACCCACTTAGCCCTGACATCATTAATAATGAGTATGGAAGCATTCACCAACGTGGTCGTGGAGCCTTACGAAAGTGCCAAAAACTTATCTCTGAGACACAACAGTATACAAGGAAAGACCAATGATTTCTCAACATTTGCTGCAACATGGACGGTACTGGAGGAGGTAATGCTAAGTGAAATAAGTCAAGCAGAGAAAGACAATTATCATATTTTTTCTCTCAATTATGGAACATAAGAACTAGGAAGATCGGTAAGAGAAGAAAGGGATAAAAAGGGGGGGTAATGAGAAGGGGGAATAAAGCATGGCAGATAATGGACTCTGAGATAGAAACTGATTGTTTCAGAGGGGTGAGGGGTGAGGGAATGGGAGAGGCTGGTGATGGGCATTAAGGAGGGTACGTATTGTATGGTGCACTGGGTGTTATACGCAACTAATGAATCATTGAAATTTACATCAAAAACAAGGGATGTACTGTATGGTGACTAACATAAAATAATAAAAAAAACACTAAAAAAAAGAAAATAGGGGGTTATGAATCACCAAAGGCACGCATACATATATCTAAGAAACAACAGTGTACAGGAAAGAACCCCTTACAATGGATATCAGCATTCACGCATATGGAAATATGATCCAAGGTGGAGGTGGAATTAGAGGGAAAGGACCACATACATATCCCAAGACAATACCACTTTAGAGAATAGCATTAACAATTAACATCATCTTTCACGAATATGGAAACATTAATGAAAAGTTTTTATTTTCTATTTTTATTTTTTAAAGATTTTATTTATTTATTTGACAGAGATAGAGACAACCAGCGAGAGAGGGAACACAAGTAGGGGGAGTGGGAGAGGAAGAAGCAGGCTCATAGCAGAGGAGCCTGATGTGGGGCTCGATCCCATAATGCCAGGATCACGCCCAGAGCCGAAGGCAGACGCTTAACCGCTGTGCTACCCAGGCGCCCCTAATGAAAAGTTTGTAAATCTTGAGGACCGTGCCCCAACCTTATTGGTAATATACCACCGTATACAGGAAAACACCTTCAACTAATATCAGCCTCCTCAACACTGATCCCTATTCAAGATTGGGTGTGTACGCCTAGGGAAAGGTCCACATAATTATAGCTAAGAAACAACAGTGTCAGGATAATGCCTTTCAAGTCACATCAGCCTTCCTAAAGACGGAAGCATCGGTCAAGGTCGCTAGGGTACCCTCTGGTAAGGCCTACGAACATAAAGCTGAGAAACAACAGTGTACAGGAGCCATCTTACAACGTACAATATCTTTGGTTAATGTGGCATCCTTATCGTAAATGGTTGTGGCAATGTAATGAAAAGGCCATAAACTTATCTGTAAGAAACAACAGTGTACGGGAACCCACTTAGCCCTAATATCAAAATTCATGAATATGGAAGCATTAACCAAAATGGTTGTGGAAGCCTGACAAGAGTGCCAAAAACTTATCTCTGAGATGCAACACTATACAAGGAAAGACCAATGAACATCATCTTTCAAGAGTAAGGAAGATTTTACCATAGTGGTCTTGAAACATGAAATTTGTGCCCCATTCTTGTACGTAATAGACAGCAGTGTCTTTGAACCGTCCTCCAATTAAAGCAACCTCCTGCATAGGGATCCCTTCGCAAAATTGTGTTGCAGTCCTAGGGAAATTACCACACCCTTCTCTCTAGGAAACAACAGTGTCAGGATAACGTCTACCAATAATATCACTGATTAGAAATAGGGAAGCATGACTCAAAGTGGTTGTCGAAGCTTTAGGAAAGGTCTAAGTACATATCTGTAAGAAACAACAGTGTATAGGGACTGCCCTCAGCTAAAATCACCCTCATGATTATACAATCCTTCAGAAAATAGGGGGTGTATGAATCACCAAACCGCATACATATATCTAAGAAAAAACCGTGTAGAGGATAGAACCCCTTACAATGAACATCACCATTCACGAATATGGAAACATGAACCAAGGAGGAGGTAGAATCAGAAGAAAAGGACCACATACCTATCCCTTGACAATACCACTTTACAGAATAGCATTAACAATTAACAGCATCTTTCATGAATATGGAAGCATTAATGAATAGTTTCTTGAATCTTGAGGACTATTCCCCATCCTTATTGGTAATGAACCACCGTGTACAGGAAAACACCTTCAACTAACATCAGCCTAATCAATACTGATGCCTATTCAACATTGTGTGTGTAGGCCTAGGGAAATTTTCCCATACTTATAGCTAAGAAACAATGGTGTGAGGATAATGCCCTCCAAATCACATCAGCCTTCTGAAGATGGAAGCATGAATCAAGGTGGTTATGGTTCCATTGGGTAAGTCCTCCAAACATATAACTGAGAAACAACAGTGTACAGGAACCATCTTACAACATACAATATCTTTGGTTAATGTGGACTCCCTATCGTAAGTGATTGCAGCAACCTAACCAAAGTGCCATAAACTTATAGGTAAGAAAGAACATTGTACAGGAACCCACTTACCCATAATATCATCATTCATGAATATGGAAGCATTCATCAAATTGGTCACGGACGCCTGATGAAAATGAAAAACACTTATCTCTGAAACCAATTCCAGCAGATTCCTGGCCCCTAAACACTGTGCCGACAGTCTCCCCAACCCACTATCCTCAGCCCCGAAAGGGTCACAGAGCCAGCCGATTGAGATTTCCATCCTCCTAGGGCCTGACATTAACATTAGGTTGGGTTCTCAGGGCTTCACTCCTAGAGACACAGCACAAAGATATAGGTATTGGGGAAACCTGAGCCCGATTGGGGCCAAAGCATGCCACACAGAAAGAAAGAGTGCCATCTGGGACTCTAGAGGCTATTAGGAGCAGGAGAAATCTGCATATCGCACACAGTCAATCCCATCCAGCTCCCGCATTCAGGAGACCCTTGGATGAAAACCCTGAGCTTTCCTTTCTCCACAACCCACCTACTCAAATCAGGACACAGCAATGCTGAGTTCAAAACCAAGATATGGTCTTTCCCATGCTCCTGAGCCCTAAGCCAAATGCTCCGTTGGGTTCCCAGAGACCATTCCAGGAGCCAAGCACCAAACACACAGGGACTGGGGAAACCTGAGCCACATTGGTGAATCAGCATGCCACAGAGAGGGAAACCGTACCATTTGGACCTGCAGAGGAAGAGAAATAAGAATGCCTACCTGATCCAATCCCAGTGAGACACCACTTCCACAGACCCCCTGTGGGCAACTCCTGTGTCTGACATTCAACCCAAAGCACACCCTCCTCTTAGGCCCCTGGAATCTCACATCGGATGGCTCATCTGAACAGCCATACACCTAGACCCGTGCCCTTACTACACGTTGAGTAGTGTGAGGTCCATTCCGAGACATCTAGCTCCAAGGACCAGGGAATGGGGACTGCTGAGCAATGTCAGGACACAAAGCCTGCCACACAGAAGGAAAGGTTGTCATCTGGGACTCCAGAAAGCACTCTGAGAAGGAGAAACCTCAGGGAACACCTGACCAAAGCAAAGAGAAAATCACTTCCAGTGGATTCCTGACCCCTAAACACTGTGCCGACAGTCTCTCCAGCCCACTCTCCTGAGCCTCAACAGGGTGGCAGAGCCAGTCGATTGGGCTTTGCAGCCTCCTAGGGCATGACACTCACCATAGCTTGGGTACTCAGGGGTCCACTCCTAGAGACATGGCACAAAGATATAGGGATTTGGGAAACCTGAGCCCTATCTGAGGCCTCAGCATGCCACACAGAAAGAAAACGTACCATCTGGGATGCAGAGGTATTCGGGGGCTGAAAAATCTGCATATCCCACTGAATCAATTCTAGCTGGCTCCCGTATTCAGGGTCCCCTTGGACCAAAACCCTGAGCCTTCCCTTCTCCACAACCCACCTACTCAAATCAGGACACAACAATGGTGAGCTCAAAACCAGGAGATGGTCCCTCCCAGTCTCCTGAGCCCTAAGCCAAATGTTCCGTTGGCTTCCAAGAGGTCTTTCCAGGAGGCAAACACACAGCGACTGGGGAAATCTGAGTCATACCTGCAAATCAGCATGCCATGCAGATGGAAACTGTGCCATTTGGACCCGCAGAAGGAATGCAGAGCAGAAGTTATGAATTCCCAGCTGTTCCAAACCCAACGAACCCCACATTCAAAGCCCCCCTGCCTGCAACTGCTGTGTTTCAGATGCAACCCAAATCATGCCCTACTCTTGGCCCCTGGAAGGTCACATCTGCTGGCTGATCTTTAGGGCCATGCCCCTAGACCCACGCCTTAATTCTAGTTTGGGGTCTGTTAGGTTTATTCCCATACGCCTGACTCCAAAGCACAGGGATCAGGTACCACTGAGCAATGTTAGGCAGTAGCCTGCCACACAGAACTAAAATATGCCATTTGGGACTCCAGAAAGTTTTGCGAGAAGAAACCTAAGTGAACACCTGACCTAAGCCCAGCGAATCTCCACTTTCAGCGGAACTCTAGGCCCTCATCCGTGACACTGGCACTCTCCTCAGCCCCCAGGTCAGTTGTTTAGAGCCGGTCAATCGGGCTTTCCATCCTCCCCTCCATGACAGTAATCATAGGTTGGATTCTGAGTAGTCCACTCCCAGAGGTCTGCCTCCAAAGATACGGAGATGAAGAAGCCTGAGTCATACCTAAGGCCTCAGTATGCCACCCAAAGCGAAACCGTTTTATTTGGGACTCCAGAAAGGAGGTCGAAGGGGAGAAATCCTAATTACTTCTGTACCTGATTCCCTCGATCCCCTGCATTCACTGGCTCATGGGCACAAACCCACTGCTTCACACTCACCCCAACCCATGCCATCAATCCCCGCCCCCACCGTGGAAATTCTGGACACATCCACCCTATTGGAACTCTCATTCTCCTATGCCTTACCCCTAACCCTAGATTTGGTGTGAGAGGTCCATTCTGAAAAGGCTGGAGTGGGAGACATGGATCCTGAGGGTGGACCTGTGGCCCCCCTCCAAGGCCGGGCATCATCCTTGCCTCACAGGGGATCCATGAAAGTGTTCTATCAGATGACTGATGGGGCTCCCTCCTGAAGAACTCAGACACAGAAAGGCAATTACAGATGCTCACATGTACATACAACATGGGGAAAGAAATTACTGAACGCATAGATTCGGAGAATAGATTTGTGGGTGCCTGATTCAAAGGAGGATGGGAAGGGTGAAGGTGGTCAAAGATACAAGTTTGTGTGTTAAAATCCAACAGCCATGGAATGTTCTGTGCAGCATGGAGACTAAAGTGAACCCCGCAGGATGGGGTACAGGTTCCCCAGCTCTTTGAAAGTACAGTACTCCTAGGAAACCTTTCAGAGCAGAAAGGGTGTAAAGAAGGAATGACCATTAATTAATATGGAAAAATTAGTGACCATGCTCAGACTCCTAAATTTACTTATTGTTGGCATTTCTCAGGACCCAGGACACAATTCCTAATGGATGCTGAAAATAAATGGAGAGAAAGCACAGCAGATGCTCACAAACAGAATTCAAAGCGCTGGTGGCTGCACACAGAGAGTGGTTTACAGGAAGGAGCTGGTTACGGTGCACGCTGCATCTGTCATGCTTCTCCCCAAACAGATGCTGAATGCAAAGCTCACCGTTCAACTCTTTTCATAAGGAACATCCTCTTCAGGTTTCTTCCCATTAGTGAAACCAGGTGATAACGGAGATCTTTCCAAAAAGCCAAGTGTCTTCCCATGAACTTTTAAAAAATGGGGAATACTTATACTTCACCGTTGCTGAGGGAGGAGATGTGAAAGCTTCTCCTGGAAACAAACCTCAGCAGATCCACCCAGAAAGGCACCTTCCTCAGCATGCCGAATGCGGACTACCTCCTACCCCCAGATACCTTCTCCTTCCCCTCGCTCAGGACAACCCACAACAGCTGGGAGTTACCCCAGTTCCTCCTTTCTCCCATCCTCAATATCTAAGCTGTCGGCAAATTCTGTGAGCTCCATCTTCAAGACGTACCCACCGTAGGACTCACCACTCCTTTCAAGGCCGCCTGTCTGGACCACACTGGAGCCCATCTCTTGCCTGAGTTCCTGGAAAAGAGTCATCATTGACCTCCCTTGCCCAACCTCAACCCTCTGTCATCTGTTCTCAACCCTGCAGCCAGGATGACCCAGTGAAACAGGGTCCCATGGGGTCACAGCCCTGCTATGGCTTTCTGTCACACTCTGTCACCTTGATGATGCAAGTCCTAAGCTGTCGCCTGTGGTCACAGGGCCATCTTGTAGCTCATGGATGCACCTGGTATGCTCCTTCCCTGGGGCCTTTGCACATGCTTTCCATTCTGTTTAGAATGCTCTTCATGTGATATCACTGACCTTCCCTAGATCTTGACTCAAGCATCACCCTCCTAGTGAAGTACCACCTGACCCCTATGTGAATACCAAACACCACCCCCACCTTCCCTTCAGCACCCCCAGTCCTGTCTCCTCCTTTATATTTCCATAGCACTTATTTTAATCTCCAGTTCATCTTGGCAGGGAAGAAACTGAGGCATCAACTGATGGCTTCATCACCTACTGCTCCCAATTTCCTGGTCCAAAGTCCAGGGGAAAAGGTGCCCCAGGACTCTTACACAGCCAGGATGCCCAGGACGAGGGGGTCCATCCACCTCCTCCACCCTGAACACCATCAGGTAAGGGAGCCATATGAGGAATTCACCTGTACACGAAACCTGAAACCAGAAACCTTCCTCGATGACAGGTGAGCACACACACTTACTCCTCTTCCCTGAGGTGCTCATCCAAGAAACCTGAGCAGAGATGCTGCCCAGAGCCCAAATATCCCTCTGGCCAAAATCCTGGGAAACAGACATCTGATCTCAGCACCCTGCCAGGCTTGGATCAGCTCAGTGAGTCCTAAGACCCAGAGACTTCTTTCCACTCCAGCTCAATCCTTCTCACAGAGAAGCAAACTCCAGCCTCACAAACGTGCTCATCATTAGCTCTGGAATTCCCTGTGTTGTGTCTACACTGGCCCACACAGTGGTCCCATGCAGAACACTCCACAAATGTCCTAGGTTTACAAGCCACTTTCAAGCTGCCCTTAGAAAGGCAGAAACTGGCCCAATTAGGCAGACCAGCCAAGTGATTTGATGTGCTGCAAACTCGGACAACATCCTCCCTGAACACCAATGCTTCCGAGTCCAAGCGTCCAAACTTCGCTCACTGGGCACTGAGAACTATGTAAGCATGAACACTGCTCTTTCGATTCACTGACCTCCCAGGCCTTCCAATCAGAACCAAGCTCCAGTCACCACTCTATTTTCCCTTCAGAGAGAGAGGTCAAATGATGGAATAAAACACTCCCTGTGTACAGCACACTTTTATCCACATAGAATTCCTTGGTCTTTCTCATTCGGGCAGCCCTACAAGACCCACACCAATGAGAGATACCACAAGTTCAATCATCACGTATATATTTGACCTTGTGTTCTTTCTTTTGATAATTTTATTTCAAAGTCAATGTCTCTCTTGCTTCTTAAAATAATAATTAATAATTAATAATCATGATAATGATGATGATGATATGGTCACCTAAGGATTTGGATCTCCATTGCCAGATGGCATGGCTCTTGTCCAGATAAGGATGAAGACAAAACCTCAGCCCATAAAGCAAAGCCCACAACCTCAGGGATCCCGACACGCCTCATGGGTGAAGAGTTCCGATGCTACATGGACTTGTCTGAGTCCAAACGATACAGGCAAACTCCAGCATTCATTCTGTTTTCTTCATTAATTCCCCAGCTCAAGTCGCAAGTGACTCACCGGGTCAAGCTTCCAGAGCCCTGGATGGGTCTCCAGGTAAGCACCCCCACCCCGGGGGGGGGGGGGGACATGAACACCAACAAAGGATTCTTTTAATATTTCACAAGACTGTTTTCCCATTCTTTAATTAAACTGGGAAATAAAAACGCACAGATAGCCCCTTCTACTAGCCGGTCCGATTCACTTCACTGGTCGATATAAGAGCAGGAAATAAAAGAGTTACGGATTTTCTGAGGACCCATCATGTCCATCACTTCAGGTTTGAAACTTCACACACATGCAAGGAAAGAAGCTCCAGCAAACATCTCGGCCTGGCAACTCTGACTGCCTGAATTGGAGTGACAGGGACAAACGATGATTCTGTGTGTGCTGGCTGAGGCTGGTGGCCCTGAAGAAGGGACTCGGCCAGCTCTCCACCTGTGCCTCAACTGTCCTCAGCCAGGAACCAGCTCACAGCCCTCACCTGTCACAACGTTCACATGGGAGACCACAGCCACCCCAGGAGCGCGCCCTGCCCATACCCTGCTGCAGAATGCACTCAGCTCCCCTCTGGGACCCGTCACCTCTACCCAGACCTGGAACCCCCATCTGCTGCAAAGCTCCAGGATTCCCCCTCCTTTCCCAAAATTACACTGGCCCAAGGCTTTCCTGAGAAAGGGAGAAGGCTACCTAATGAATGGTTCACACCTTCTTTCCCTTTCTTTCATATTTATCTCCACTTACCTTCCTACCTGTGCAAACTGTTAAGTGATGTATGCATGGAACATGAACGTGTTCTGAGATCGCAATCTTTCATTGCAGCCTTCTCAGGCCTCCTTATGCAATAAAATACCATATCCCTAGGACAGGGAGTTTTAAAATTATTATTTACAGAATAATAGAGCCCAAATCACCTCGTTTTTAGTTGCTCTTCAATAGGCAGAATAGTTTCTGTGTAAAGACTTTCCACAGATATGACCTTCCATCAATTTATTTTCTTTTTAAAATTTTTTTTATTATGTTATTTTAGTCACCATACACTACATCCTTAGTTTTTGATGATTCATTGTTTGCGTACAACACCCAGGGCTCCATGCAATACGTGCCCTCCTTAATACCCATCACCGGCCTATCCCAACCCCCCACCAAACCCCTCTGAAGCCCTCAGTTTGTTTCCCAGAGTCCATAGTCTGTCGTGGTTCATTCCCCCTTCTGTTTACCCCACCCTTCATTCTTCCCTTCCTTCTCCTACTGAGCTCCCTGCTATTTCTCCTGTTCCATAAATGAGTGAATCCATATCAAAATTGCCTTTCTCTGCTTGACTTATTTCACCTTCCAGCAATCTCATAAGGAGGAAACAGAAACTCTGTGGGATAACCTGACTCACCCAGCGTCAAGCAAGTAGTTCCAGAACTCAGCCCAGGGCTCCCGTCACCAGGCCCCTTGAAGCCACCAGCATGACTCTATCCAAAGGAATTCCCAAAGACTCTCCTTCTGACTGCACCACCAAAGAAATGACAGAGAGAATATGGCACCTCAAAATATTGAGTTGATACATCTAGTAAAGCTAGATAGTCAAGCTTAACTTTTAAACAGGAAAAGGCTGCTTTGAATAATTTTGAATTTTCCCTCGACCCTCATTGTAATTCTTGGGATGAAAAGACTAATCAGTAATGAAACATCACCTTTGACAAATGACAAGGCATCATCCATATCTGTATCTGATGACAAAAAGCCATCTAACCCTAAATGGTGGCCACTCACCCATATCGTAGGCCCAACTGAATAAACACTGTTCGATGTATATCTTAAAAATACACAAAGAGTAAATCTAACCTTCCCTTTCTAATGAAAGAGTGTTTCTAGGAAACAGCTGTTCAAAATACATTCATAAGCAGTCAATGAACAGAGAAAATGGGATCCCCTGCAAAGTGCTCTAAGCTCAGAAACTAAGTACCTCCTTCACCAAATTCAGAACGCTGACAACTATTACTTAAGTTTTACTTCATGGCTCAACTAGAGAAAAGAGAAAAGCCCAGGAGATAGTGGGTTAATGAGAGGTGTTAACTCCAGTCCTGACGTGGATATGACATTTCTCCAAAGGGACCTGCCGCTTTCTCTGAATGCTGGTGTCCTGTGTCAAGCTGCCTCACTGACTCAGATGCAGGCGTTCAAAACCTCGGGTCTCATGGAGCCAGAGAAGAGAAGTGTTGTTAGGTGGGGAGAAGGCGGCTCCTCGGACCTAAAACCAGCATGCCTGCTGCAGTTTCTGGGAGAAGGGGAAACACAGACTTGTCTTTTAGTAGTAATTATCTTCCAGCCCATTGCCACCATTCCCAGGGAACAGGCAGCACAATGCTGAAGTTGGGTAACGGCTCTGGGGTTTCCTAGTGCCACACATGTGCCTGAAGGAACAGGGAACACCCTGCTGAACTTGGGGAACTGCTCAAGGTCCATTATCTGCACTGTGTCGGGGGACAGGGGCACCGCACTGAAGTTGGGGACCATGCGGTCCTTACTCTCGCTCTTGCTGGGGAACAAGTGAAACCCTGGAATGTCTGCGACCAATACCACAAAAGCTCTGCTGAGCAGGTGCCCTGGAGTCCATGGGTTTGCTATGTAAGTCCAGTTGACAGAGAGTAGGCAGAAGAGACTATCAAGGGAAAAAGAAAACTCAACTGAGTCTCCAAATGAACTCCCTCCACATGCCCTTCCAGAACCCCACCTCTCACCCGGGGTGCCCCTACTCCCAGACCATGCCCCACACAGGCACACAGCATGCATTCACTCAGCCAGGAACTCCACACGTTGAATCTCTCAGAGCTCCCCTTCCCTGGTTCCCAGTCTGCATCCTAGGTCTGCTCTGGGTTTGCCCACAGAGACGTAGCTCCACCCCCATGGGGTGATTGGTTTCCAGCCCCTTGAATGCGGGGCAATCGGCCCCATGACTCACATCTCTGAGAGTGCAAGGGGTCCAAGACCTGCCTCCTTGGCTCAATGCCCAGCGCAGTCATGACTGTGATCACGGGCAGGGCCCCAAGCGCACACACACACACACACACACACACACACACACACACACATACACTGCCCCTTCCGCGGACCCCTCTAGCTGCAGAACACCCTCAGAGCCCTACCCCTTCCCTTCTGCACCAACCCTTCCTACAGGTGTGTGCCTGGATTCTGGCTAGGTCAGCTGCTCTCAGACTGTTCCAGCTTCGGGCTTTAGGAAATGGCAGTGCTTTCATGCATGTCCAAGGCAATTTTAAGCCCCAAAAGGAATGCTCCAAGCGGGAATAGCTTTGCCTTCTTGTCTCACCCATAGAGTGGATAGTGCTTCTCAGACCTTCAAAGCATCCTTCTAGGATGAGCCCATTTGTGCTGCAATCTATATACACATGCTTGGTTCTGCAGGGTAGGGGCCAGGAGGAACAGCCGGCCTTCTGTGCTGTCATGGTTGTGAACCAGGAACATTTATTTTTCACTTGAAAAGAAAACATAGTGTTATTGTCAACACTAAAGGAAGGAACATTTTAAAACATTTTAGAGAGAAATGAAGAGAGTTTTATTCAAACCCGTCAGGTCAGATGCCTGGGAGACACAGTCTTCACAAAGAAGGGAGTGCTCCAGGGAAGGAACATTTAGGGCAGGGTTATATATTTGTTCTGTTTTGTGTTAGGTACAGCTACCCATCACGATGAGGCTGAAGATTCCAGAAAGTGACAGACTTTTCTTATCTTTTCAGTATGTACAAGTCGGTATGACTTTAATCTTACGGGGGACAGAGAGGTTCTTTTGTGTTCTCACCTTGATGTTGGCAAGGGCATTTTTTTGTTCTCTTTTTTCTTTTTGAAACAGATGGACAATATGTGCTGGGGGCAGAAATAGGGCCCATGCTTTGAGGGTTTGCCCGGTCATTTTGAGCTGGGTGAAATGATAAAGGAGGGTTTCCCTAGGAGGTCAAGATCAGGGTCCACAGATGGTATGAGATAAAAATTACTCTTATCCTTATCACCACTACCAAATGGAGGAGCTTGAGATGAAAGCACCTTTCCCATAGCTCAGAGACATCAAAAGGACCCCTACAGAAGGTTACCTGCTCCATGGTCAACACAGGTAACAGAGGCGTTCACGGTCTCTGGACTCCTCCCTTGTCCTGCCCAAATCTCTGAAGCATAGAGATCATTTACAGTCAGAATTTTAGACATCTTAGAGATGTCTGGCACCATTCC
This sequence comes from Ursus americanus, assembly GCF_024610735.1. Classification (NCBI taxonomy): domain Eukaryota; kingdom Metazoa; phylum Chordata; class Mammalia; order Carnivora; family Ursidae; genus Ursus; species Ursus americanus. Next base: position 46,089,359 of record NC_142149.1, on the reverse strand, counting down.
CTTGGACTACAGAATACAACAGAATAGCTCACTGTCACAATACGAAAGTGCCCCTGGATACACTAAGTTCTTTCTCCGCAACTTTTGCCTCATGGAAATCGTAATCCTAACATAGAAACACTGCGATAGTTGGGAAGTAAATAATCAGAGGTAAGGGAATATTTTAGCAATCTTTAGAGGCATTGTCTCACTCTGTAGAAGAGGCTGAGTGTTTTCAAATAGTCTTTCCGACCTTTCCACCAAGAGCTTCCATCAATTAAAAAAGGATAGTTCTTTCAGGCACTTTAATATCAGAAAAATAGTATAGTATCTCTATTCTAAGGGATCTTTAAGTCTCTTACTCAAGGTCCTCCACTGAGATAATTATCTTCATGGTCATGATGGGCAGAGGTGAAAAGGCAGCCGAATTCGTTCCATTTGGCCACACAACAAGAAAATCCTAATACTTCCTAGGTTTCCAGATCAACAAGACCAGAGGTAAGAGCGAAATGGTACCCTGTATGGAAGAACAAGGGTTTTGGAGTCAGTTTGGAGATCCCACTTAGGTTTCTGACACTAAAATCCTCTGTAATTCATATAATCTCTGAGCCCTTGTCTATCCATCTAGGAAATGGGACTCATTCTATATACACCCTAGTTGAGAAGTTTAAGAGGGAGAATGCTACACAGAGCCACTATGCAATCTCCCAAGAGCAGGTGCTCAGGAGCCATAATTACCATTGGGTCTATTTCTTTTCCAGAGAAAAGAACACATGGTGAAACCGTTTTTTGAAAAGATGACTCACAAGATGATTTTTAAACCTTAAGGAAGGTCAAGAAGCTGCTATTGTGTCTTAATTCTCTCAGAAATCATGTTGATAGACTGGTGGGGACAATAGCACCATCATCACTAGGAGAGGGGAGCTCCCATCTCCATATGGCTATGTTGACTCCCTTAACTCAATGCCACCAAGAAGGAAAGCTGGAGGGAAGTGGTGGTGGGCCCAGGCCAAGGCTGCCAGGTGTGGCTGGCACATGCAGAACTCTGATAGGAGGCTTAACTCCTGTCTACGTTAGGATAGTCAGTGTTCTTCAGAGACAAAGGGCCATTGTGTGTGAGCCCTGATGTAGAAAAGGTGGCAAATATCCACTGCGATCCCCTCTCTGACCCTTAAGATATGCAGCAAAGTTACATTGAATTTTTAAACATAGAGGGACTGCCTGGTCTTCTTTTGATGAGGACTAGGGCTCTATTCCTTGGAGGCCTAAGAATAGAATCTAGTTATTTTCAGTATTTGAAAATGTAGACATGATTCATGGTCCAACATATCATCTGTTTGGGTAAATAGTCTATGACCGCTGGAAAATAATGTATTCTGCACTTATTATCGAATGTTCCATAGACGTCAATTAGGTCACATTTGTGACCGAGTTTTGTCTGCTCTATCAAATATTAAGAAAGGCATATTAAAATTTCCAAACAAAATTTCCAAAGAAAAGGAGGAAAGCCATTAGAAAAGGTTGTGTGAACACGAAAAGAAAGTGCCATCAGTCAGTTCAGAGAACCAAGTTTGGGTAGGCAACATTGATCAGTGAAGAGAGCAGGGTTTCCAATTACATGTGTTGAACCTTAAGGGAACTGCCATAGATGTGAAAGAGCACCATCTAGAGACAACATTCCAAATCATATCTACGTTCATGAGGATGGATGTATGTTCCAAAAGTGTGTATGAAAACGTAAGGAACATGCTGTATGCTCAGGTAAGGACACCCTTGGGAAAAGATCTTCCAATTCACATCTTCTGTAATGAAGAAGAAGTACTTGCAGAAGTGCAAGTGAAAGCAGAAGGAGAGGTCCTATCTAAGTAGTTGTGAGAACCAACTCAGTGTTGATAGAAGGCAACATCAAACCAACATCAGGACCGATGAACACACCCAAGTTTTCCAAAAAGTGTGATGAACCTTAAGGAAAGGGCAATTTTCACAAATCTCAGTCAGAACACCGAATAGACACCATTGTCCAAGTCAAGTCTTCTCTTAGGAAGGTGGCAAGTTTTTCAAAAGTGTCCATGAATGCATAAGTAAGGTGTCACCTGCTTTACGCTAGGAGAGAACACTCTATATAAAAGCATCTTGCACCTCACATCTGGTGTCATGGATTGGGAGCATTGTGCAAAATGGGGTCTGCAAGCATCAAGATAATGCCCTTCGTTTAACTACTTAAGAACACTACACAGAAAGCATCTCTCAACTCACATCTGTCATGAGGAGGAAAGCCGTTTGAAAAGGTTTTCTGAAAAGGAAAAGAAAGTGCCATTATTTAATTCAGCGAACCAAGTTTGTGCAGAGAGACAGCAACATCGATTAGTGAAGGCACCAGTGTTTCCCAGTATGTGTGTTGAACATTAATTAAACTGCCATAGACGTAACTCTCAGTAAGAAGAGGGTATGGAAAGGGTCCTCTGAATCCTAACATCTGCCACGATGATGGATGCATGTTTCCGAGTGGGAATGAAAGCATAAGGAAAGGGCCATTAACCAGTCTTTAAGAAAGAACAATGTGGCAGGATACAAAATCAATGCTCAGAAATCAGTTGCATTTCTATAAACAAATAATGCGACTGAAGAAAGAGAAATTAGGGAATCCATCCCATTTGCAAGAGCACCAAAAACCATACGTTACATTTGCATTAAGTTAACCGAGACTTAAAGGATCTGTATTCTAAAACTACAAGTCACTCTTGAAAGACATTGAGGAAGACAAGAAAATATGGAATAATATTCCATGCTCATGGATCAGAAGAACTAACATAGTTAAAATGTCCATGCTATCCAGAGCAATCTACACATTCAATGGTATCCTGATCAAAATACCGATGACATTTTTCAAAGAACTGGAACAAATAGTCCTTAAATTTGTATGGAACCAGAAAAGACCCCTAATCTCCAAGGAACTGTTGATAAGGAAAAACAAAGCTGAGGGCATCATAATGCCGGATTTCGAGCTGTACTACAAAGCTGTGATCACAAAGACAGCATGTACAAGAACAGACACATAGACCAATGGAACAGAATAGAGAACCCAGAAATGGACCTTCAGCTCTTTGGGCAACTAATCTTTGATAAAGCAGGAAAAAACATCCGGTGGGAAAAAGACAGTCTCTTCAATAAATGGTGCTGGGAAAATTGGACAGCTACATGCAAAAGAATGAAACATGACCACTCACTCACACCATACACAAAAATAAACTCCAAATGGATGAAAGACCTCGATGTGAGACAGGAATCCATCAAAATCCTAGAGGAGAACATAGGCAGCAACCTATACGAGATTGGCCAAAGTAAACTTTTTCATGACACATATCCAAAGGCAAGAGAGACAGAAGATAAAACGAATTTGTGGGGCTTCATCAAGACAAAAAGCTTCTGCACTGCCAAGGAAACAGTAAAAAAAACTAAGCACCAGCCCACGGAATGGGAGAATTTATTTGCAAATGACACTATAGATAAAAGACTGGTATTCAAGATCTACAAAGAACTTCTCAAACTCAATACACAAGAAAAAAATAAGCAAATTATAATATGGGAAGAAGATGTGAACAGACACTTTTCCAATGAAGATGTACAAATGGCTAACAGACACATGAAAAAATGTTCAAAATCATTAGCCATCAGGGAAATTCAAATCAAAACCACACTGAGATAATACCTTATGCCAGTTAGAATGGCAAAAATTGACAAGGCAAGAAACAACAATTGTTGGAGAGGATGTAGAGAAAGGGGATCCCTCCCACACTGTTGGTGGGAATGCAAGTTGGTATAGCCACTCCGGAAAACAGTGTGGAGGTCCCTTATAAAGTTAAAAAGTGAGCTACCCTATGATCCAGCCATTGCACTACTGGGTATTTACCTCAAAGATACAGACGTGGTGAAGAGAAGGGCCATATGCACCCCAATGTTCATAGCAGCAATGTCCACAATAGCTAAATCGTGGAAGGAACCGACATGCCCTTCAAGAGATGACTGGAGTAAGAAGTTGTGGTCCATATATACAATGGCATATTACTCAGGTAACAGAAAGAACGAGTTCTCAACATTTGCTGCAACATGGACGGCACTGGAGGAGATAACGCTAAGTGAAATAAGTCAAGCAGAGAAAGACAATTATCATATGATTTCTCTCATCTATGGAACATAAGACCTCGGAAGATCGGTAGGGGAAGAAAGGGATAAAGAAAGGGGGGTAATCAGAAGGGGGAATGAAGCATGAGAGACCATGGACTCTGAGAAACAAACTGAGGCCTTCAGAGAGGATTGCGGTGGGGGATTGGGATAGACTGGTGATGGGTAGTAAGGAGGGCACGTATTGCATGGTGCCTTGGGTGTCATACGCAACTAATGAATCATCGAACTTTACATTGGAAACCCGGGATGTACTGTATGGTGACTAACATAATATTAAAAAAAAACTTAAAAAAAAATTGTATCAAAGCCATCTTTCAACTCACGTCTACGTGAGTGCCGGACTCACCCTGCCTCCCCACCGACATCGGGCCCGCTGGTGCGTCGCTGGTCATTCAGGGTGGGAGAACGGGCAGAGCCCTCAAGACTCCGGTGAATTTTGAAGGCCATCTGCGCCAAAACACTGGGGCCCACGCTGGAGCTTGCCAGCACCCTCACCTCGGCCCGCCCCTCCGCTCTGCGCTCTCCGCACAGCTGGCGGATGGGGCCTGCCAGCCTCCTGGGGGCTAACTCTAACCCTAGGTCGGCCCCAGAGGGGCCCCTCCGAAGGGGCCTGCTGCCACAACGCAGGGATTGGGGACCCCCGAGCCACAGCACCGGACTCACCCTGCCGCACTGCTGGCACACGAGCCGCTAGGGGTACCGCCGTTCATTCAGGGCGGGAGAACGGGCAAGGCTCACCATGCCCACGGCGACTTTCAAAGGCCCCCGGCACCAAAACGCTGGGGCCCACGCTCCGGTTTGCCAGCGCGTTCACCTGGGCCTGTGCTCCACTCGGCGCACAGCCGGCGGTTCGGGCCTGCCAGCCTCCTGGGGGCTAACCCTGACCCTAGGTTGGCCCCCGAGAGGCCCCTCCCAAGGGGCCTGGCACCACAATGCCAGGGATTGGGGACCCCAGAGCCCCAGCGCGGGACTCACCCTGCTGCCCCTCCGCTACCCAAGCCACTAGGGGCGCCGCCGGTCATTCAGGGCGGGAGAAAGGGCAGGGCCCTCCGAGCCGCCCCCCGACCTTCGAAGGCACCCGCACAAACAAGCTTGGGCTATTGCTCAGGCTCGCCAGCGCCCCCTCACCTCGGCCCAATACTCCGGGAGCCGCACAGCCGCGGATCGGGCCTGCTGGCCTCCTGAAGGCTAACCCTAACCCTAGGCCGGCCCCAGAGGGACCCATCCCAAGGAGCCTGGCACTGCAATGCTGGGGATTGGGGACCCTCGAGCCTCACACCGGACTAACCCTGCCGCCGTGCCACCACCCGGGCCGCTAGGTGTGCCGCCGGTCATTCAGGGCGGGAGAAGGGGCAGGGCCCTCTGAGCCCCCAGTTAACTTTGAAGGCCCCCCGCGCCAAATCGCGGGGGCCCACGCTCCCGCTCACCAGTGCCTTTACTTCAGCCCATCCCTCCGCTCGCCATCTAGCCGGCGTATCAGGCCTGCCGGCCTCCTGGGAGCTAACCCTAACCCAAGATCGGCCCAAGAGGGGCCACTCCCAAGGGGTCTGGTGCGGGAATGCTGGGGATTGTGGACCTCTGAGCCACAGCGCCGGACTCACCCTGCCGCACTGCCGCCACCCGGGCCGCTAGGAGCACCGCTGGTCATTCAGGGCGGGAGAACGGGCAGGGCCCTAGGAGCCCCCAGCGACCTTCGGAGGACCCCCGCGCCAAAACGATGGGGCCCATGCTCCCGCTAACCTGCGCCCTCACTTCGGCCCGCCCTCCGCTCGCTGCACAGCTGGCAAATCGGGGCTGCCGGCCTCCTGGGGGCTAACCCTAACCCTAGGTCGGCCCCCGAGGGGCCCCTCCCAAAGAGACTGCCGCCGAACGCCGGGGATTGGGGACCCCCGAGTCGCAATGCTGGACTCACCCTTGCGCCCCGCCGACACCCGGGCCACTAGGGCACTGCCGATCATTCAGGGCGGGAGAACAGGCAGGGCCCTCCCTGCCCCGGTAACCTTCGAAGGCCCCCAGCGCCAAAAAGCTGGGGCCCACTCTCCCGCTCACCAGAGCCCTGATCTTCGACCGCGCCTCCGCTCGCCCCAGACGGCGGATCGTGCCTGCCGGCCTCCAGGGGCTAACCTTTACCCTAGGTCGGCCCCTGAGGGGCCCCTCCCAAGGGGCCTGGCGCTGCAACGCTGGGGACTGGGGACCCCCGAGCCCCAGCGCCGGACTCATCCTGCCGCCCCGCCGTCACCCGGGCCGCTAGGGGCGCTGCTGATCATTCATGGCGGGAGAACTGGCAGGGCCCTCCGAGGCCCGGCGACCTTCTAAGGCCCCCGCCAAACGCTTGGGCCTACGCTTCCCTCGCCAGTGCCCTCACATCGGCTTGCCCCTCCGCTCGTGGAACAGCAGAGGGATCGGGCCTGCCGGCCTCCTGGGGGCTAAGCCTGACCCTAGGTCGGCCCCCAAGGGGCCCTTCCCAAGTGGCTTGGCGCCAAACGCAGGGGATTGGGGACCCCTGAGCTGCAGCGCCGGACTCACCCTGCCGCCAAGCCGACACCGGGCCTGCTGGGGCGTCGCCGGTCATTCACGGTGGGAGATCCGGCAGGGCCCTCAAGACTCCGGCGTCTTTCGAATGCCATCCGCGCCAAAACGCTGGGGCCGATGCTCACGCTTGACAGCGACCTCAACTCGGCCCGCCTCTCCGCTCACCGCACAGCCGGCGGATCGGGACTTCCGGCCTCCTGGGGGCTAACTCTAACCCTAGGTCGGCCCCAGAGGGTTCCCTCCAAGGGGCCTGGCGCCGCAACGCTGGGGATTGGGGATCCCCGAACCATAACGCCGGACTCACCCTGCTGTCCTGCTGCCACCCGGGCCGCTAGGGGCGCCGTCAGTCATTCAGGTCAGGAGAATGGGCAGGGCTCTCCGAGCCCCCAGTGACCTTCGAAGGCCCCCGGAGCCAAAACGCTGGGGCCCACGCTCCTGCTCTCCAGCGACCTCACCTCGGCCCACCCCTCCACTCACCGCACAGCCGGCGGATTGAGCCTGCCGCCTCCTGGAGGGTAACCCTAACCCTAGGTTTTCCCCCCGAGGGGCCCATCCTAGGGGCCTGGCGCCACAACGCCTGGGATTGGGGATTCCGAAGCCACAGCGCCGGACTCACCATGCCGCCCCACCGCCACCTGGGCCCCTAGGGGCGCCGCCGGTCATTCAGGGCAGGAGAACGGGTAAGGCCCAACTAGGCCCTGGAGACCTTCCAAGGCCCCCCGTGCCAAAATGCTGGGTACTACGCTCCCGCTCGCCAGCGCTCTCACCTCAGCCCACCCCTCCGCTCACCGCACAGTGGCAGATCGGGCCTGCTGGCTTCCTGGGTGCTAACACATACCCAAGGTCAGTCCCTGAGGGTCCACTCCCAAGGGGCGTGGCCCCGCAAGGCCCGGGATGGGGACCCCTGAGCCCCAGCAATGTACTCAACCTGCCGCTCTGCCACCACCCAGGCCACTTGGGGCGCCGCCGGTCATTTAGGGTGGGGGAACGGGCAGGGCCCTCCGAGCCCCCGGTGACGTTCGTAGGTCCCCCGCGCCAAAACGCTGAGGCCCACGCTCCCGCTCTCCAGAGCCCTCACCTCGGCCCGCCCCCCCCCCTCTAGCCGCACAGCCGGCGGATCCAGCCTGCCAGGCTCCTCGGGGATAACCCTAACCCTAGGTGGGCCCCAGAGTGGCCTCTCCCAAGAGGCCTGGTGCCGCAACGCCAGGGATTGGGGACCCGCAAGCCACAGCGCCGGGCTCACCCTGCCGCCCCGCCGCCACGCGGGCCGCTAGGGGCGCCGCCGGTCATTCAGGGCGGGATAACCGGTAGGGCCCTCCGAGCCCCTGGTGAAATACGAAGGCCCCCCACGCCAAAATGCTGGATACCACGCTACCGTTCGACTGCGCCCTACCACGGTCCATCCCTCCGCTCACCGCACAGCCGGCGGATCGGGTCTGCCGGCCTCCTGGGGGCTAACCTAACCTTAGGACAGTCCCCGAGGGGCCCCTCCCAAAGGGCCTGGTGCTGCAACGCTGGGGATTGGGGACGCCCGAGCCCCAGCGCTGGACTGACCCTGCCACCCCGCCGCCACCCGGGGCGCTAGGGGCGTCACCGGTCCTTCATGGCGGGAGAACGGGCAGGGCCCTCCGAGCCCCCTGTGACCTTCGAAGGCCCCCCAAGCCAAAATGTTGGGGCCCACGCTCCCACTTGCCAGCGACCTCATCTTGGCTCACCCCTCCATTTGCCACAGAGCCGGTGGATTGAGCCTGCCGGCCTCCTGGGGGCTAACCCTAACCCTAGGTTGGCCCCCGAGGGGCCCCTCCCAAAGGGACTGCCACGGAACGCCAGGGATTGGGGACCCCCGAGTCGCAACGCTGGACTCACCCTTCCACCCCGCCAACACCGGGCCGCTAGGGCACCACTGATCATTCAGGGTGGGAGAACAGGCAGGCCCTCCCTGCCCCGGTGACCTTCGAAGGCCCCCAGCGCCAAAACGCTGGGGCCCACTCTCCCGCTCGTCAGCTCCCTGATCTTCGACCACGCCTCTGCTCGCCACAGACGGCAGATCGTGCCTGCCAGCCTCCAGGGGCTAACTTTTACCTTACGTCGGCCCCGGAAGGGCCCCTCCCAAGGGGCCTGGAGCCGCAACGCCTGGCATTGGGGACCCCTGAGCCTCAGCGCCAGATTCACCCTGCTGCCCCGCCGCCACTCAGGCCGCTAGGGGCGCCTCCAGTCATTCAGGGTGGGAGGAGGGGCAGGGCCCTCCGAGCCCCCAGCGATGTTTGAAGGCCTCCCACGCCAAAACGCTTGGGCCCACACTCCCTCTCGCCAGCGCCCTCACCTTGGCCCGCCCCTCCGCTTGCCGCACAGCCGGCAGATCAGGCCTGCCGACCTCCTGGGGGCTAACCCTAACCCTAGGTCGGCCCCCGAGGCGTCCCTCCCAAGGGACCTGGCGCCACAACGCCGGGGATTGGGGACGACCGAGCCCCAGCGTCGGACTCACCCTGCAGCCCTGCCGCCACTCAGGCCGCTAGGGGTGCTGCCTTTCATTCAGGGCGGAAGAACAGGCAGGGCCCTCCGAGGCCCCGGTGATCTTCAAAGGCCCGTTGTGCCAAAACGCCAGGGCCCACGCTTTCGCTCGCCAGCGCCTTAACCTCGGCCCGCCCCGCCGCTCGCGGCCTAGCCGGAGTATTGGGCCTGACGGCCTCCTGGGAGCTAACTCTAACCCTTGGTCAGCCCCCGAGGGTCCCCTCCCAAGGGGCCTGGCACCGAACTCAGGGGATTGGGGACCCCCGAGCTGCAGCGCCAGAATCACCCTGCCGCCAAGCCCACACCGGGCCCGCTGGGGCATCGCCGGTCATTCAGGGTTGGTAAACGGGCAGGGCCCTCGAGACTCTGGCGACTTTCGAAGGTCATCCGCACCAAAACGCTGGGTCCCAAGCTCGCGCTCACCAGCGCCCTCAACTCGGCCCGCCCCTCCGCTCACCACAGAGTCGGTGGATCCGGCCTACCGGCCTCCTGGGGGTAACTCTAACCCTACGTTGGCCCCAGAGGGGCCCATCTGAAGGGGCCTGCCGCCGCAACGCCGGGGATTGGGGACCCCCAAGCCTCAGCACCGGAATTACCCTGCCGCCCCGCCGCCACCCAGGCTGCTAGGGCTGCCGTCGTTCATTCAGGGTGGGAAAATGGGCAGGGCCCTCCGAGCCCTCGGTGACCTTCGATAGCAGCCGCGCTAAAACGCTGGGGCCCACGCTCCTGCTCGCCAGCGCCCTCACCTCGGCCCGCCCCTCCGCTCCCCGCACAGCAGAGGATCGGGCCTGCCAGCCTCCTGGGGGCTAGCCCTAACCCTAGATTGGCCCATGAGGGGCCCCTCCCAAGGGGCCTGGCGCCGCAACGCCGGGGATTGGGGACCACCGAGTCGCAACGCTGGACTCACTCTTATGCCCCGCTGACACCCGGGCCCCTAGGGTGCCGCTGATCGTTCAGGGCGGGAGAATGGGCAGGGCCCTCTGAGCCCTTGGCGACTTTCGATAGCAGCCTGTGCCAAAACGCTGGGGCCCGCGCTCCCGCTCGCCAGCGCCCTCACCTTGGCCCGCCCATCCGCTCGCCGCACAGCAGCGGATCAGGCCTGCTGGCCTTCTGGGGGCTAACCCTAACCCGAGGTCGGCCCCCAATTGGCCCCTTCCAAGGGGCCTGGCGCCACAACGCTGGGGATTTGCGACCCCCGAGCCCCAGTGCCGGACTTACCCTGCCGCCCCGCAACCACCCGGGCCGCCAGTGGCGCCACTGGTCATTCAGGGTGGAGGACCATGCAGGGCGATCCAAGCCCCCAGCGTCCTTCAAAGGGCCCCCGCGCCAAAACGCTTGGGCCCAGGCTCCCGCTCACCAGCGCCCTCACCAGGGCCCTCCCCTCCGCTCGACGCACAGTGGGCAGATAGGGCCTGCCGGCCTTCTGGGGGCTAACCCTAACCCTAGGTCAGCCCCCGAGGGGCCCCTCCCAAAGGGCCTGCGCCACAAAGCCGGGGATTGGCTACCCCCGCGCCCCAGCACCAGACTCACCCTGCCGCCCTGCTGCCACCTGGGCCACTAGGGGCGCCACCAGTCATTCAGGGCGGAGGAACAGGCAGGGCCCTCCGAGACCCTGGCAAACTCTGAATGCCCCTGAGTCAAAATGCTTTGGCCCATGCTCCCACTTGCCAGCGCCCTCACCTCGGCCCGCCCCTCCGCTCACTGCACAGCTGGCAGATCGGGCCTGTCAGCCTCCTGGGGGCAATCCCTAACCCTAGTTCGGCCCCCGAGGGGCCCCTCTCAAGGGGACTGGCGCTCAACGCTGGGGATTGGGAACCCCCGAGCCTCAGCACCGAACTCACCCTGCTGCCCCGCTGGCACCCGAGCCGCTAGGGGTACCGCCATTCATTCAGGGTGGGAGAACGGGCAGGGCCCTCCGAGCCACCGACGACCTTCGAAGGCCCCCCACACCAAAACGCTGAGACCCACGCTCCCATTGCCAGCGCCCTCACCTCAGCCCTTCCCATCGCTCACCGCAGAGCCAGATCAGGCCTGCTGGCCTCCTGGGGTCTAACCCTAACCCTAACTCTAAACCTAAATGCTAAACCCTAACCTTAACCCTAACCCTAACCCCTAAACCTAACCCTACCCTCAACCCTACACCTTCCCCTAAACCTACCCATAACCTGTACCCTAACCCTAACCCGTACCCTAACACTTACCCTAACCCTAAACCGTACCCTAACCTGTACCCTAACCAGTATTCTAACCCTAACACATACCCTATCCTGTACCCTAACCCTAACACGTACCCTAATCCGTACCCTAACCCTAACCCAAACCCATACCCTAACACTATCCCTAAACCGTACCCTAACTCGTACCCTAACCCTAAACCCTAAACCCTGAACCTAACCCGTACCCTAACCCTAACCAGTACACTAACCTGTAGCCTAACACTACCCGTATACTAACCCTAACCCTAAACCCTAACCCTAGCCAGTACCCTGCCTTAACACTAACCCGCAGCCTATCCCGTACCTTAACCCTTACCCTAACCCATACCCTATCCCTAACCCGGACCCTAACCCATACCCTAACCCGAACCCTAACCCTAACTAGTAACTTAACCTGTACCCTAACCCATACCCTAACCCTAAACCGTACCCTAAACCTAACCTGTTCCCTAAACCGTACCCTAACCCTAACCCTAACCTAAACCTAACCCGTATCCTAACCCATACCCTAAACCACACCCAAACCCAAACCCATACCCTATCCCTAACACAAAACGAAACCCTAACGATAACCCATACCCTAACCCTAACCCATACCCTAATCCATACCCTAACCCTAACCCGTACCCTAACCCTAATCCTAAACCGTAACCTAACCCGTACCGTAACCCTAACCCATACCCTAACCTTAACCCATATCCTAACCCTAACCTGCACCCTAAACCATACCCTAACCCGTCCCTAAACTGTACCCTAACGCGTACCCTAACCTGTACCCTAACCCTAACCCATACCCTAACCCATACCCTAACCCGTACACTAAACCCAAACCCTAAACCCTAACCCGTACCCTAAACCCTAATCCGTACCCTAACCCATAACCCCTAACCTGTAACCCCTAGAGCCAACCCTAACCCGTAACCTCACCTTACCCTAACCCTAACCCCTACCCTCACCCGAACACTAACCGTAACCCGTACACTAACCCTAACCCGTACCCTAATCCGTACCCTAACCCCGGGGATTGGGTACACCTGAGCCCCACCACGGGACTCAGCCTGCCACCCCTCAGGAAACCATGCCCCTTGGGGCGCCGCAGAGCATCCCGTGCAGGAGAACTAGTAGGGCCCCCGAGCCCCCAGTGATCCTCAGCGGCCCCCTACACCCCAACTCTGAGGCCCACGCTCATCCCACCCCGCGCCTTCCCTTCAGCCTGCCACCAAGCTCGTCGCAGAGCCGGCAGATCAGTCCTGCCCGGTTCCTGGGGCCTAGTCCTGACCCTAGGTCGGCTAGGGAGGGCCCCTCCCCCGGGGCCCGGTGCCACAGCCCTGGGGACTGGGGACACCTGAGCCCCACTGCAGGACAAAGCCTGCCACCCCGCAGGAAACCGTGCCCCTTGGGAGGCTGTAGAGCATTCAGGGTGGGAGAACCGGGAGGGCGCCCAGAGCCCCCGGAGAACTTCAGCGATCCCTAAGCCCCAAACTTGATGCCCATGCTCACCCCACCCCGTACCCTCACCTCAACCCGTGGCAGAGCTCGCCACATAGCGGGCAGATCTGGCCTGCGGGGTTCCTGGGCCCCAACCCTAACCCTAGTTCATCTGTGGAGGGGTCCCTCCCCAGGAGCCTGGAGCCGCAGCCGCGGGGATTCGGGACACCTGAGCCCCACCGCAGGACTCAGTCTGCCACCCTGCAGGAAACCGTGACCCTTGGGAGGCCATAGAGCATTCAGGGCGGGAGAACCAGGAGGGCCCCCCTGAGCCCCCAGCGAACTTTGGCGGCCTCCCGAACCCCAACCCTGAGGCCCACGCTCACCCTCCCCACACCCTCACCTCAGCCTGTGTAGCTCACCATACAGCCAGCAGATCGGGCCTGCGGGGCTCCTGGGGCCTAACCCTAACCCTAGGTCAGCCGCGGGTTTGGCGGCCTCCCCAGGAGCCTTACACCACAGCCCCGGGGAATTGGGATACCTGTGCCCCGCCGCAGGACTCAGCTTGCCAGTCCACAGGAAACCGTGCCCCTTGGGGCACTACAGAGCATACAGGGCACGAGAACTTGGGGAGGCCCCCAGAGCCCGTCCCCACCTTTGGCAACCCCCATGCCCCAACCCTGAGGCCCATGCTCACCCTCCCCCATGGCCTCATCTCAGCCCTCCACGGAGCTCGCCGCACAGCTTGCTAGATTGGCCCTGCCGGGCCCCTGGACCCTAACCCTTACCCTAGTTTGGCCACAGAGGGGCCCCTCCGCACGATCCTGGCACCCAACTCTGGGGGATTGGGGACACCCAAGCCCCACCGTAGGACTCAGCCTGCAGCCCACAGGAAACTGTACCATTTTGGGGCACAATAGAGCATTCAGGGCAAGAGAACTGGGACACCCCCTCAGAGCCCCTGCTGGTGAACCCCGACCTTTGTGAGCCCTTCCGGATCAAACCCCAAGGCTCACAGTCACCCGCCCTTGTGCCCTCATCTCAGTCGGCCTGGGAGTTCTCTGAGCACTGGGCAGTTCGCACCTGCTGTCTCTTGAGGCCTAACCTAACCCTGGGTCTTCTGCTGAGGGTCCCCTCCCCGTTTGCCTGCCTCCAAGGTACCAGGCATTGGGCTCACCTCTGCACGACTAGAGGACTCAGCCTGCCCCACTGCAGGAAACTGTCCGTTTGGGGCTGCAGAAAGGATTCATAGCAGGAAAATCAGAGGGCCCCCCTCAGCCCATCCCAGGGAACCCCCACTTTCAGAGATCTCCCCGGATCCAATTAGTAGCTTCACACTGACCTTTAAACTTGCTCTCCATGGAGATCTTTGAAATTCTCCACACTTCCAACCGATGGCATCATCCAGCTTCAGTGCCTTACCCAGCTTTAGGTCTTGAGATGGATTAAAATGGGAAGTCATTTCACTGATGACGACGTACTGGTGACCAAAAGATACATGCATAAATGCTTCATATCACTTGGCTTCAGGGAAATGCAAATCTAAACCCCTATAGATGCCATATCACACGAGGCCAAATATCTAAAAATAAGAAGACATGAAACTATACATGTTGGAGAGGATGTGGAGAAACGGGAACCCTCTTACACCCCTGTGCGAATGCAGTCCGGTACAGCCACTCTGGAAAATGGTACGGAGTTTCCTCAAGACGTTATAAATAAAGCTACCCTATGTCCCAGCAATTGCACTACTGGGGATTTACCCCAAAGAGACAGAGGTAGTGAAGACGGGACACATGCACCCCAGTGTTCATAGCAGCAATATCCATAATAGACAAACTGTGGAAAGAGTGCAGATGACCATGGACAGATGAATGGATAAAGAAGATGTGGATCATATCTATAATGGAATATTACTCAGCCATCAGAAAGGATGAATACTTACCATCACACCGACCTGGGTGGAGCTGGAGGGTATTATGCTGAGTGGAATAAGCCAATGAAAGAAAGACAATGATCATATGCTTTCACTCCTATGTGGAATATCAGAAACAGGGAAGAAGACCATAGGGAGGGAAAATAGAAAGGGAAGTCATCAGAGGGAGAAAACCCATGATAGACTCTTAACTATCGCAACAAACTGATGATTGCTGGAGGAGAAGTTGGGGGAGGGTAAACTGGGTGAGTGGCATTAAGGAGGTCACACATACAATGAGCACTGGGTGTTCCACACGACTGGTAATTTATTGAAGACTACATCTGAAACTAATGATGTACTGTAAGTTGGCTAATGGAATTTAAATTAAAGAATAAAAGACCTCGAATAAACAATCCTAAACATTTGTATGGAACCACTAAAGATACTGAACAGCCAGTGCAATGTGGAAAAGAAAAACAAAGCTGGAGGACTCACAATTTCAGATTTCAGGTTATACTACAAAGCTGCAGTCATCCTAACAAGACAGTACGGCACAAAAATAGACACAGCGACCAAAGGAACAGGATACAAGTTCAGACAGAAACCCACAATTATGTGGTCCATGAATTTTCCACAAGGCAAGCAATGATATCAAAAGGGAAAAGGACAGTCTCTACAACAAATGGTGTTGGGAAAACCAGACAGCTACGCACAAAAGAATGAAATTAGACTGCTTTCTTACACAATACACACAAACACAAAACAGTTTCAAGACCTCAATATGAGACCTAAATCCACAAAAATTCTACAGGAGGGAAGACAGTAACTTCTTGACATGGACCATACCAACGTTTTTCTAGACTGTCTCCTGAGGCAAAGGAAATGAAAGCAAAAATAAACTATTGGGAATAGAGCAAAATAAAAAGTTTCCACACGGCAGAAGAACAATGAAAACATAAAAATAATAAGACAACCTACTCAAAGGGAGAAGATGTTTGCAAAGATCATATGCAATAAAAGGATAGTGTCCAAAACATATAGAACTGATACTACTCCACCCCCAAAAAACAAATAATTCAGTTAAAAAATAGGCAGAAGACATGAACAGACATTTCTCCAAAGAAGAAATACAAATGGCCAACAGTCCCGTGAAAAGATGTTCACCATCACCCATCATCAGGAAAATGTAAATCCAAAGGACAATGAGGTATTACCTCACACCTGTCAGAATGGCTAACATCAAAAGCACAAGAAAGAGCAGGCGTTGGGAGGATGTGAATAAAGGGGAATCCTCTCGAACTGTGGGTGGGAATGCAAACTGTGGTGGCCACCGTGGAAAACAGTATGAAGGTTCCTCAAAAAATTAAATATAGAACTACCCTACGATCCAACAATCACACTACTGGTATTTGCCCAAAGACTATGAAAACAGCAACTTAAAAGGATACGTGCACCCCTATGTTTCTTACACCATTATTTACAATATCACAATATGGAAGCAACCCAAGTGTCTGTAGAAAAATTGACAAATGAGATGATAGATGTGTGTATTCACACACACACACACACACACACACACACACACAATGGAGTATTACTAGGCTTGAAAACGAATGAAACCTTGCCATTTGCAGCCACATGGATGGAGCTAGAGAGTATTCTCCTAACTGATATCAGTCAGTCAGAGAAAGACAAATCCCATATGATGTCACTCTTATACGGAACTTAAAAAACAAACAAAACTAAATAAATAAAAGAGAAAAAGGAGACACACCAAAATACAAACTCTTAACAAGAGAGAACAAACGGATGGTTACCAGAGAGGAGGAGGTGGATAGAGGGATGAGTGAAATAGATGAAGCGGATTAAGAGGACACTTTTCTTGATGACCACTGAGTAATATATAGAATTACTGAATCACTCTCTTGTACACCTGAAACGAATGTAACACTGTGTGTTAGCTCTACTGGAATTAAAATAAATTTTTTAAAAAGATTTTTCTTTCAGGAACCTCTTTGAAAAAGCTTTTCCTCTGCAATGTGCATAAGCCCTACTTGGGAGGATTCACTCTACAATAATTATTCATTCTATGCCTCGAATTCAGATTTCACTGAGTTCTTACTGTGGATCCCAGCCCACGGGAGCCATGGTCCTTTTCTGTCCAGGCTCAGCACCTATGCATTCAAGATTGGAAGTAGAGACACATGTCACTTCACAGTCCAGAAAGCTATTATTGTTTCTGTTTCAGTGTGAGAGAGTCACAGACTTTGGGACAGGTTTCAGAGCAGGTTTATTATGGATCCTGGATCTCTACTTCAATGTTCATTACCTGGATCCATTTGGCTAATAGGTTCCCTGTGGATGGGCTTGCTTCCAAGCACATACATGGAAGATGCAAAGGTGAGTGGGCTTGGTGCGGGACAGGAAGAAGACCAAAATCAGACAAGGGTCCGACCCCTCCCCTGATCCAGGAACTGCTACAGGAGAGGGTATGGGAGGTAGAATCCATGCGAAACTCCAAGGTCACCAGCTGAACACAGGAGGCATAGGTCGAGGGATCTGGAGATGCAGGGGTTGAAGGCTGCTCTGAGCTACCTCTGGGAGGAAGGGAGGGAAGGAATGGGGAGACACTGCCTGCCCCTGGCCTATGCCAGCTGCCCACCGCTCCGACACGCATCCGTCTACACAGCTGACACACAGCCTGGGCTCAGGATGGGCTGGCTCGGGTCCCTCAATCCTCAGTGGGACAGCTGGCCCCAGGGCTCAGAGACAGGCTGAGGGAGATGAGAGGGAAAGCTGCCCCACCCAGGTCATCCCCTCCTTGAGCAGACAGACCTTCAGAACTGCTAAAAAAAAAAAAAAAACCCACTAACGGCGTTGAAAGACATGCCATGGATGAACTAAGGCATAGAGATATGTAAAATAACATTCACTTTTAAGTTCAGAGCTGTCATCTCAGGAAGTGGGGAGAGCTTCCCTGAAGAAGACTGAGGGGAGGGCAGGCCATGCTGAAAAGGGAGACATGGCTCTCCTGATTGGGGACCTGCAGCCCCCTTCCAGGGCAGGACATCATCCTCGCATCACACGAGATCCATGGAAGTGTTCCATCAGGGCCAGATGTTTGTCTCGAGAAGGCTACCCTGGCATCGGACTGCACAGGGCACCAGGGACGAGGGCCAGATGGAGGACGGACAATACCCCGGAGGCCATGGGGCAAGAGCAGAGGCACACGACCTTGAAGATGATGATGAAAAGCAGGAGGTGGCAGCATGGAGCCGGCCCGAAAGTGCCATGGGAGCAGTGCCCACAGCTACACTGACTGGGGGCCTTCTGTGCCAGGTGTGGCTGACTTCAGTGGGCTCCAGACTAGTCCTGACCACAAGTCTAGGAAGTGTGCACCACCCCCGGCCTCCTCTCCCCTTGCAGCTGCTAGGAATCACGGTCACAGACCCTGGTCAGCTTTCGTGGAAACCAAGCAGTGGCTCCCCCGCATGCTGCACCTCTGGTGGTGGTCCAGTGCGACCCTCGTGCCTGGCCAGACACTGATGTCTACCTGTCTCCACACAAATCCACAGACAGGAGGGTGTCCCTGAATTCCACAGCACCTGATGAAACAGATCCACGGAACCCAACACCCAGTGGGTCACTCGGGACCTCACCTATGAGGTCATGGAGCTCACCATACCCTATTTCCGTCACTTCCCACAGAAAGCCTGGTTCTGATCCCCCACAATACCATACATCCTGGTTGCTGACCTGGGGTCATGCCATGAACCCACATGGCAGCTTTCTTTTAGAGAAGCCTATGCCTACACCTCCTAGAAAATATTTCTAATGAAGTACAAGCCCATCAGGACTACGGTGTGAACGGTAGCACACAGCCTGCATGGTAGTAGTCAGTAATTCTAACAAGGGTTAACCCCACCCCCCGTCTCACAAAACCTTCCTCCGTCCCCACGGAACTCATGGTCTGCCCTCAGAAAACCCTCCAGGAAACAAACCTTTCATCTGAATGCTCTCTTCACCTTCTGCTACAAATCTTGTCCAACCACAATGATATGAAACTAGAAATCAGTCTCAAGAAAAAAATGGGACAGTCAAAAACAGGTGGAGATTGGGGGGCCTGGGTGGCTCAGTCATTAAGGATCTGCCTTCAGCTCAGGTCGTGATCCCAGGAGCCTGGGATCTAGCCCCGAATCAGGCTCCTTGCTCAGTGGGAAGCCCGCTTCTCCCTCTCCCACCCCCCTGCTTGCGTTCCCTCTCTCGCTGTCTCACTCTCTGCCAGATACTTAAATAATCTTAAAAAGATATGTGGAGATTTAACAACATGCTACTGAACAACCAACAGTCAAAGAAGAAATCAAAAAAAATTTAGAAGTACCTTGACACTGACGAAAAAGACAACCTACAAAAACTTATGGGATGCAGCAAAAGTAGCTCTACGGGGGGGACGTTCATAGAAATTCAAGTCTTCATCAATCCATGAGAATGCTCTCCAATAAACAACCTGATTTCTGTGGTAAAGAAGTAGAAAAAAAAAAACAGCAAACAAAGCCCCAAATTAGTAGAAATAAGGAAATAACAAAAAGGAACGCATAAATAAATCCAACAGAGACTAAAAAGACAAAAAAAAAAAAACAATGAAAATGAGAGCTGCCTTTTTTGGAAAGATAAACAAAACTGACAAACTTAGCTAGACTCACCAAGAAAGACAGAGGACTCGAATGCAATCAGGAAAGAAAGATAATGGATTCCTGTCTCATATCAAAATCAAAAGAACTCTTCAACCTTGGACACAACAACTTCTTGCAAGCCACGTCTCTAAAGGCAAAGGAAATAAAAGCAAAAATGAACTATTGGCACTTCATCAAGATAAAAAGTTTCTGCACGGCAAAGCAAACGATCAACAAAACAAAAAGGCAACCTATGGAATCGAAGAAGATATCTGCAAATGATATTACAGATAAAGGGCTGGTATCCAAGATCTATAAAGAACTCCTCAAACTCGACACCCAAAAAATGGGCAGAAGACACAAAGAGATACTTCTCCAGAGAAGACATACAAATGGCCAACAGACACATGAAAAAATGCTCCACATCACTTGCCATCAGGCAAATACAAATCAAAACTACAATGAGATACCACCTTACACCAGTTAGAATGGTTAAAATTAACAAGGCAGGGGGCACCTGGGTGGCACAGCGGTTAAGCATCTGCCTTCGGCTCAGGGCGTGATCCCGGCATTATGGGACGGAGCCCCACATCAGGCTCCTCCGCTATGAGCCTGCTTCTTCCTCTCCCACTCCCCCTGCTTGTGTTCCCTCTCTCGCTGGCTGTCTCTATCTCTGTGGAATAAATAAATAAAATCTTGAAAAGAAATTAACAAGACAGGAAATAAAAAAAAGTCAGAGAGGATGTGGAGAAAGGGGAGCCCTCTAACACTACTCGTGAGAATTCAAGCTGGTACAGCCACTTTTGAAAACAATATGGAGATTCCTCAAGACGTTGAACACAGAGCTATCCTACGACCCACCAACTGCACTACTGGGTATTTACCCCACAGACACAGAGTAATGAAAAGAAGGGGCACCTGTATCCCAATGTTCATAGCAGCAATGTCCCTAATAGCCAAACTGTGGAAGGAGCCAAGATGTCCTTCAGCAGATGAATGGACAAAGAAGATGTGGTTCATCTATACAATGGAATATTACTCAGTCATCAGAAAGGATGAATACCCACCATTTGCACCAACGTGGATGGACCAGGAGGGTATTATGCTAAGTGAAATTAAGTCAAGCAGAGAAAGACAATTATCATATGGCTTCACTCCTATGCGGAATGGAAGGAATAGCATGGAGGACATTAGGAGAAGGAAGGGAAAAGTGAAGGTGGGGAATGAGAGGGGGAGATGAACCATGAGAGACTATTGACACTGGGAAACAAACTGAAGGTTGCAGAAAGGGAGGGGTAGGGGAATGGGTTATCCTGGTGATGGGTATTAAGGAGGGCACGTGTCATAATGAGCACTAGGTGTTATATGCAAACAATGAATCCTGGAACACTACATCAAAAACAAATGAAGTACTGTAGGGTGACTAACATCATTTTAAAAAAAGAGAAAGATATGAAATCCATACAGGAAAACGGTCACTATTTGCAAATGACATGAAATCCCAAAAGATTCCACACACACACACACACAAAAAAAAAAACTGTTAGAATAAACAAATTCAAGAAAGCTGCAGGATATAAAGTCAATATACAGAGACCTGTTGTCTTTATTTTTTTTCAGATTTTATTTATTTATTTGACAGGAAGAGAAAAAGCACGAGCCGGGGGAGTGTCAGAAAGACGGAGAAGCAGACCCTCGCTAAGCGGGGAGCCCAACACGGGGCTCGATCCCAGAACTCTGACCTGAGCAGAAGGCAGACGCTTCACCTATGGAGCCACCCAGATGACCCAACTTCTTGCATTTCTGTATACTGATGACACACTTTCGCAAAGAGAAATTAAAAAAGCAATGCCATTTACAATTGCATCAAAAAAAAATCTAGGAATAAAAGTAACCAAGAATGAGAAAGACATAGTACACTCAACACATGGCAGAAAAGAAATGAAAAACATGTGTGTCGAGGGGGGCAGAATGTATGGGTCAAAGATTTGGAAGGCAACACAAACAAATGGAAGCATACGCCGTGCTCCTTAACTGGAAGAGTTAATTATGTGAACATGTCCATCGTACCCAAAGCAATCGACAGATGTGATGAAATCCCCATCTGAATTCCAGTGGCATTATTCGAGCAAATAGAAAACAGTCCTCAAACTTGTATGGAATCACAAAAGACCCCAAATACCCAAAGCAACCTGGAGAAAGAAAGGTGCAGTCAACACACTCCTGGATTTCAAGCTAGATTACAAAGCTGTTGTCATCAAAACAGGATGGTACTGGCAGAAACACAGACACCAGGTCAGTGGAACAGAACAGAAAGCTCAGAAACTTACCCACACGTAGATGACCCTAACTTACGACACAGCAGCAGAAGATATGCCATGAGGGAAGGACTGTCTCTTCAGTGAGCGGTAACAGGCCAACTGGACACTAAATGCAGAAGAATATAACTGGGTCACTTTCTTACACCACACACAAAATTTTTAATGGATGAATGGTTTGAACATAAGACCCGAATCCATAAACCTCCAAGAAGACACAGGTACTAAGTCTCTCGACATTGGTTTTGGCAAAGAGTCTTCAGATCGGACACCAAATGCAAAGGCAACAAAAGCAAAAATAAACAAGTGGAACAACATCAAACTGAAATCTTCCACACGGCAAAAGAAACCATCAAAAACTTAAAAGGCCACTGACCCAATAAGAAAAAAATATCTGCGAATCATATGTGTGAGAAGAGGCTAATATCCAAAATGCACACAACACTCATACAAATCAAAACAAAAAAAACTGTATAAAAAATGGGGTGAATATGTGAATAGATACTGTCCAAAGATGGCACACAGGTGCCAACAGACAGAAAAAGTTGTTCGACATCACTAGTCATCGTCAGGGAAACATCAGTCAAACCCACAATCGGCTATCCCCTCACAACTGTTGGAACAGCAATTGTCCCAGAGACAGACACCAGGTGGGGTCAAGGGTGTGCAGACGAGGAGACACTGTGCGCTGTTGGTGGGAATGGAAATTGGTGCAGCCACTGTGACAAACGGTATGGAGGTTCCTGAAAAAATAAATACAACTACCACATGACCCAGTAATGGCTCTACTGAGTATTGATTTGGAGAACACAAAAATACTGCCTCAAAAAGACAGATGCACTCCCACGTTCACTGCAGCATTATTCACAATAACCAGACATGGAAACACAGACCTTGGGGGCCTTATGCCAAGTAACTCAGACACAGAAAGACCAATACCAGATGCTCTCATGTACATTCCACGTGGAATAAACAAATACTGAACGCATAGATACTGAGAGCAGATTGGTAGGTGCCAGATTCGGGGATGGGGTGGTAGAAACGGGTGAAGGTGGTCCAAGTCTCAATGTTTGAGTGAGAAAATCTGACAGTCATGAAATGTTCTGTCCAGCATGGAGACTAAAACTAACCCCGCAGCATGGGGTATAGGTTTCCCTGCTCTTTGAAAGTACAGGGCTTCTGAGAAACCTTGCACAGCAGAAATGGTGTAAAGAAGGAATGACCATTCATTTACACGGAAAAATTGGACAGTGTGCTCAGACTCCAAGATTCCTTCTCTTTGGCTTTTCTTAGGCCTCAGGACACAAGTTTCTAATGGAGGCCCAGCATAAATGAAGATAAAGCACAGCAGAGGCTCACAGACACAATTCAAAGTGCTGGTGGCTGGATGCGGAGAGCGGTTCCCAGCGGAAGGAGCTGGTTGGGGTGCACGCCGCCTCTGTCGTGCTTCTCCCCAAAACAGATGCTGAACGCGATTCTCACTGTTCACCTTTTTTCATAAGAGGGAAATCCTCTTTAGGTCTCTTCCTCTCACTGAAGCTGGGTAATAACGTAGTTCTTTCAAGAAAGCCAAGTGTCTTACTGTGAACGTTTAAAAGCTGGGGGATACTTGTACTTGAGCATTGCTGAGGGAGGAGATGTGAAAGGTTCTCCCAGACACAAACCTCAGCAGATCCACCGGGAAAGGCACCTTCCTCAGCATGCGGAACACGGACTACCTCCTTACCCCAGAAACCCTCTCCTTCCCCTCAATCAGGACAACCCACAACAGCTGGGAGTTACCCCAATTCCTCCGTTCTCCTGCTCCTAATATCTAACTCATCAGCAAATCCTGTGAGCTCCATCTTCAAAATGGACCCAGAATAGGTCTAACCACTCCATCCAAGGCCACCTGTCTGGTCCACAGTGCCTGAGTTCCTGGAAAAGCTTCGTCATTGACCTGCCTTGCCATCTTCAACCCTCTGTCATCTCTTCTCAAGGCTGTAGCCACGATGGCCTAGTGAAACAGGGTCTCATGGGGTTATAGCCCTGGAATGGCTTTCTGTCGCCCTCTGTCACCTCCCTGAGGTCATGTCCTAAGCTGTCCCCTGTGGCCACAGGGCCTTCTTGCTGCTCCTGGACATATCTGGAATTCTCCTGCCCCAGAGCCTTTGCACATGCTTTCCCTTCTGTTTAGAATGCTCTTGATGTGTTCTCACTCGCCTTCTGAGAAGTCTGAATTGGAGTGACAGGGACAGAAGGTGAGGCTGTGTGTGTTGGGTGAGGCTGGTGGCCCAGAAAAAGGTTTTCTGCCAGCTCTCCACCTGTGCCTCACTTGTCCTCAGCCAGGAACTTGCACACAGCCCTCACCTGTCACAACTCTCACACAGGAGACCCACAGCCACCCCTGGAGCCCACCTTGCCCACACCCTGCTGCAGAATGCATTCAGCTCTCCTCTGGGACCCCTGTCAGCTTTACCCAGACCTGGAACTCCCCCGTCTCCTGCAAAGCTCCCGGATTCCCCCTCTTCTTGCAAAATCACACTGGCGCAAGGCTTTCAAGAGAAAGCTATAATGCTAACTAATGAAAGGTTCACACCTACTTTCCCCTTCTGTTGCCTTTCTCTCCTTCTGTCCTACCTGTGCAAACTGTAACATATCAGTGGAACATGAACATGCTCTGAGATCTGAATCTTTCATTGCAGCTTTCTGAGGACTCCTTATGTGATAAGAAACTAGTGTATCTTACAACAGGGTGTTTTACAACTATCATCTATAGAACAGTACAGCCCAAATCACTACAATTTTACCTCACTCCTCATGAAGCAGAACACTTTTTCCTTTCTTCTTTTACTTAAATTCCAGTTAGTTCACATGCCATGGAATATTCGCTTCAGGGGTAGGATTTAGTGATTCCTCACCTGCATACAGTACCCAGTGCTCATCACAAGTGCCCTCCTTAATACCCCTCACCCATTTAACTCTTCCCCCCACGCCCCTGTCCTGCAGCAACACTCAGTTTGTTCTCCAAGGTTGAGTCTATTTCCTTGTTTGCCTTTCTCATCACCCCTCAACTCTGTTCATCTGTTTTCTTTCTGAAATTCCACAAGCGTGAGAGCATAGGATATTTGTCTTTCCTCACTAATTTTGCTTAGCTTAATACACTCTAGATCCATCCACATCCTTGCAAATGGTAAGATTTCATTCTTTTTGAAGCTGGGTCATATTCCCATATATATATATATATATATACACAAACATATATACATATATATACGTATCCCACATCTGCTTTATCCATTCATCAGTGCATGGACTTTGGGATTCTCTCCATAGTTTGGCTACTGTGGACATTGTTGCTATAAACATCATGGTGCATGTACCCCCTTCGAATGTGCATTTTTGTATCTTTTGGGTAAGCACCTAGGAGAGCAATTGCTGGATCATGTGGTTGTTCAATGTTTAACTTTTTGAGGAACCCCCACACTGTTTCCCAGACTGTCTGCACCACTCTGCATTCCCACCAACAGGATGGGAGGGTTCCCCTTTAAGCAGAACATTATCTGCTGGCAATTTCATAAGAGGAAACAAAACCTCTGCGAGATGCACCCAGGGTCAGGCAAGCAGTTGCAGAATTCACCCCAAGGCTCCTGATGCCAAGCCCCTTGAAGCCACCAGCATGCCACTATCCAAAAGAATTCCCAGACTCTCCTTCTGACTCCACCACCAAAGAAACTACAGACAGAATATGGCACCTCAAAATATCGAGATAATAGTAAAACTAGAAAGTCAAGCTCAACTTTTAAACAGGAACAGGCCCATTTGGATAATTTTGAATTTTCCCTCCACCCTAATTTTAACTCTTCTGGTGAATAAACTAATCAATGATGAAACATCACCTTTGTCAAATGACATCATCCAAGTCTGTATCAGATGAAAAAAAGCCACCTAACTCTAGATGCTGGCCACTCAACCATATCTTAGGCCCAATTGAATAAACACTGTTAGACGAAGGAACAAATTAGATGTTACAAACAGGCACAGAGTGAATCTCACCTTCCCTTTCTAATAAAAGAGGGTTCCTAGGAAACAGATAGTCAAAATACATTTGTAAGCAATAAATGGACAGAGAAATTGTGATCCCCTGCAAAGTTCTACCTGCAGGGAAACTAAGTAATTCTTGCACCAAACCCAGAATGCTGACAGCTACTTCAATTTTACTTTGTGGCTCAACTAGAGAAAAGAGAAAAGCCCAGGAGGTTTTGGGATAATGAGAGGTTTTACCTCCAGTCCTGACATAGATAGGACATTATGCCAAAATAGCTGTGTTTTCTCTGAACACTGGCGTCCTGTGACAAGCTGCCTCCCTGACTCAGATGCTGACGTTCAAAACCTCGAGTCTCATGGAGCCAGAGCAGAGAAGTGCTGTCAGCTGGGGAGAAGAAGGCACCTCTGACCTAAAGCCTGCACACCTGCTTCGGTTTCTGGACGAAGGGGCAACACATACTTGTTGTTTAGCACTAATTATCTTCATTCTCAATAGACCAATGACCTTGCCTTTTCTGGAAAGCAGACTTACTCTTCTAAAGAAACCCTCAATTCGTCTATTCCCAATGCAACTAGAGTGGGGTCTGGTTTACGCCCGCCTCCAGGCCCCCACCTGGAGGATTTTCCTGCATGATTCTAACAGCCAATTACCACTAACTCGGGGGCACACGGGGCATAATGCTGAAGTTGGGGGATGGCTCTGGGGCTTGCTACTGCCACACCTGTGCCTGGGGGACCAGGGCACACCCTGCTGAACTCGGGGTACTGCTCAAGATGCATCACCTGCACTGTGTCAGAGAACCGGGGGACACCCCACTGAAGGTGGGGATTCTGTGAGGTCCTTGCCCGCACTCTTCCCGGGGAACAGGGGAAACCCTGAAATTCTGCAACCCATCCCACAAAAGCTCAGGTGAGTGGGCGCCCTGGAGTTCACGGGTATGGGGAATAAGGCCAGTTGAGGACATGGGGCGGAAGAGACTTTAAAGGGAAAAAGAAAACTCACCTGAGTCCCCACAATGAACCCTCTCCACGTGCCCTTCCAGAACCCTGCCTCCCACCTGGGGCGCACCCTACCCCCCGACCCCCACCCCGGGGCATGCTGCTCACTCACCAGCCCGGACCTCCGCAGGGCAACTCTCTCTCTCCCAGTGCCCCTTCTTCTGCCCCAGGTCTGCAACCCGCTGCAACTCTGGGACCGCCCACAGAGACGTAGCTCCACCCCCAAGCGGTGATTGGTCGGGGAGGGTGGTGCCCTAGCCCCTTGGATGCCGGGCAACCCGCCCTCAAGCCCCTGGAACCCTGAAAGTGCAGGGGGTCCAAGAGGCGCCTCCTCTACTCAACACCCAGCACAGGCATGGGTGGGGTCGTGGGCCGGGCTCCCCCCACACACCTGGCCCCTTCCAGGGACCCCTCTAGCTGCAGACCACCCTCAGCGTCCTGCCCCTTCCCTTTCTGCACCAGCCCTCCCTGCTGGGGTGTGCCTGGTTCTGGGCAAGGTCAGTGGCTCTCAGACCCTCCAAGGCTTGGGCTTTAGGACATGCAATGATTTCATGCATTTTCAGTATGTACATGTCAGTATGACTTTAATCTTATGGGAGCCAAAGAGGTTCTTGATTTTTTCTTATCTTCATGTTGGCATTTTTGGTTATTGTTTTCTTCTCGAAACAGATGTACAACATGTGCTTGGGGCAGAAATAGGGCCCATGCTTTGAGGTTTTGCCCAGTCATTTTGAGCCGGGTAAAATGTTGAAGGATAGCTTCCCTGGGAGCCCAGGATCAGGGCCCACAGATGATATAAGATAAACATTACTTTTATCATTATAATTGCTCCTAAATGGAGGAATTTGAGACAAAAGCACCTTTCACAAGAGTACCAAGAAATCAAAATGATGCCCACAGAAGGCTACCTGCTCCATGGTCAGCACAGGTAACAGAAGTGTTCACAGTCTCTGGACTCCTGCCCTTCTCCTGCCCAAATCTCTGAAGCACACAGACCACTTAAAATCAGAATTGTAGAACTGCTAGACACCTTAGAGATGTCTGGCACCATTCCCTTGGACTACAGTATAAAACACAGTAGCTCATTGTCACAAACTAATTTCAACATGAAGTGCCCCCTGGATGCACTAAGTTCTTTCTCTGCAAATGTTGACTAATGTAAGTCACAGTCATACCAGTTAAACACTACGATGGCTGGGAAGTCATCGCCGGTAAGGGAATATTTTAGCCTTGTTTATAAGCATTGGCTCACTTTGTAGAAGAGGCTGAGCTGAGTGTTTTTAAATACTATTTCAGGTACAAGAGACGAGTTAAGATGGCGGAGGAGTAGGGGACCCCTTTTTCACAGGTCCCCTGAGTCGAGCTGGATAGGTACCAGACCAGCCTAAACAACCACGGAATCAGCCTGAGACGCAGGAAGATACATCTGGATCTCTACAAATGAACATCTCCAGCGCTGAGTATTGAGGTACGAAGCGGGGAGCCGTGAAACCGGGCACAGATATAGGAAGATAAACGGAAGGGGGAGGGAGCCGCCGCGTTCGGGCGCCGGGAAGCGGCAGCCACCTGCACGGGGGGAGCGGGCGCACTCACAGAGGGCACCCGCGAGAGAGCGGACTGAGACCGGTGAGCCGGGAGCGCGCGCCACCAGGCATCTCGCGGAACCCGGGAATCCCGTGTGCTCACGGGATCCAGACTGAGACCGGGAGCTCCCGGAGCGCATGCGGGGCAGCTGGCAGCTGGCAGGCCACCTGCACGGGGGAGCGGGCGGACTCACGGTCGTCACCCGCGAAACAGCAGACTGAGACCCTGAACCGGGTGCGCGCGCCACCAGGCTTCTCACGGAATTCCTGAATCCCGGTGTGCTCACGGGATCCAGACTGAGACCAGGAGCTTCTGGAGCGCGCGCAGGGCGGCTGGCGGTTGGCGGGCCACCTGCACGGGGGAGCGGGCGGACTCGCGGTCGGCACCCACGAAACAGCAGACCGAGACCCTGAACCGGGTGCGCGCGCCACCAGGCTTCTCACGGAACTCCGGAATCCTGGTGTGCTCACGGGATCCAGACTGAGACCGGGAGATCCGGGAGCGCGCGGGGGCGGCTGGCGGCTGGCGGCTGGCGGCATTAGAAACACAAAGGACAGAGACGCGCCTGCCCTGGAAGGGAGGGCAGGGACGCCGGGTGTGGGGCGCACATCCCGGGACGCTACAGGGTTGAGCAGCACCAACAGTAACGGAGTTAAAGTGGCCAGAACATCGGTGGAGAATGGGCCGCAATCCCTCTGTTCTGTGACAATTCAGCCTCTGCTGCTCTGACTCTCAGAAGAGGCACAGCAGACCGCCAGAGAAAGCCGCCAGGGAACAAAAGCCTGGAAATACCGGCTCACAGCGTGCCCACCCCCATCCCCCCTCGCAGGGGACACGGAAACTCTACCCAAACAGGGTTGCCTGAGTATGGGCCTGGCAAAATACAAACTCTTAACAAGAGAGAACAAACGGATGGTTACCAGAGAGGAGGAGGTGCATAGAGGGATGAGTGAAATAGATGAAGCGGATGAAGAGGACACTTTTCTGGATGACCACTGAGTAATATATAGAATTACTGAATCACTCTCTTGTACACCTGAAACGAATGTAACACTGTATGTTAGCTCTACTGGAATTAAAATAAATTTTTTAAAAAGATTTTTCTTTCAGGAACCTCTTTGAAAAAGCTTTTCCTCTGCAATGTGCATAAGCCCTACTTGGGAGGATTCACTCTACAATAATTATTCATTCTATGCCTTGAATTCAGATTTCACTGAGTTCTTACTGTGGATCCCAGCCCACGGGAGCCATGGTCCTTTTCTGTCCAGGCTCAGCACCTATGCCTTCAAGATTGGAAGTAGAGACACATGTCACTTCACAGTCCAGAAAGCTATTATTGTTTCTGTTTCAGTGTGAGAGAGTCACAGACTTTGGGACAGGTTTCAGAGCAGGTTTATTATGGATCCTGGATGTCTACTTCAATGTTCATTACCTGGATCCATTTGGCTAATAGGTTCCCTGTGGATGGACTTGCTTCCAAGCACATACATGGAAGATGCAAAGGTGAGTGGGCTTGGTGCGGGACAGGAAGACCACCAAAATCAGACAAGGGTCCGACCCCTCCCCTGATCCAGGAACTGCTACAGGAGAGGGTATGGGAGGTAGAATCCATGCGAAACTCCAAGGTCACCAGCTGAACACAGGAGGCATAGGTCAAGGGATCTGGAGATGCAGGGGTTGAAGGCTGCTCTGAGCTACCTCTGGGAGGAAGGGAGGGAAGGAATGGGGAGACACTGCCTGCCCCTGGCCTATGCCAGCTGCCCACCGCTCCGACACGCATCAGTCTACACAGCTGACACACAGCCTGGGCTCAGGATGGGCTGGCTCGGGTCCCTCAATCCTCAGTGGGACAGCTGGCCCCAGGGCTCAGCGACAGGCTGAGGGAGATGAGAGGGAAAGCTGCCCCACCCAGGTCATCCCCTCCTTGAGCAGACAGCCCTTCGGAACTGCTAAAAAAAAAAAAAAAAAAAAAAAACCACTAACGGCGTTGAAAGACATGCCATGGATGAACTAAGGCATAGAGATATGTAAAATAACATTCACTTTTAAGTTCAGAGCTGTCATCTCAGGAAGTGGGGAGAGCTTCCCTGAAGAAGACTGAGGGGAGGGCAGGCCATGCTGAAAAGGGAGACATGGCTCTCCTGATTGGGGACCTGCAGCCCCCTTCCAGGGCAGGACATCATCCTCGCATCACACGAGATCCATGGAAGTGTTCCATCAGGGCCAGATGTTTGTCTCGAGAAGGCTACCCTGGCATCGGACTGCACAGGGCACCAGGGACGAGGGCCAGATGGAGGACGGACAATACCCCGGAGGCCATGGGGCAAGAGCAGAGGCACACGACCTTGAAGATGATGATGAAAAGCAGGAGGTGGCAGCATGGAGCCGGCCCGAAAGTGCCATGGGAGCAGTGCCCACAGCTACACTGACTGGGGGCCTTCTGTGCCAGGTGTGGCTGACTTCAGTGGGCTCCAGACTAGTCCTGACCACAAGTCTAGGAAGTGTGCACCACCCCCGGCCTCCTCTCCCCTTGCAGCTGCTAGGAATCACGGTCACAGACCCTGGTCAGCTTTCGTGGAAACCAAGCAGTGGCTCCCCCGCATGCTGCACCTCTGGTGGTGGTCCAGTGCGACCCTCGTGCCTGGCCAGACACTGATGTCTACCTGTCTCCACACAAATCCACAGACAGGAGGGTGTCCCTGAATTCCACAGCACCTGATGAAACAGATCCACGGAACCCAACACCCAGTGGGTCACTCGGGACCTCACCTATGAGGTCATGGAGCTCACCATACCCTATTTCCGTCACTTCCCACAGAAAGCCTGGTTCTGATCCCCCACAATACCATACATCCTGGTTGCTGACCTGGGGTCATGCCATGAACCCACATGGCAGCTTTCTTTTAGAGAAGCCTATGCCTACACCTCCTAGAAAATATTTCTAATGAAGTACAAGCCCATCAGGACTACGGTGTGAACGGTAGCACACAGCCTGCATGGTAGTAGTCAGTAATTCTAACAAGGGTTAACCCCACCCCCCGTCTCACAAAACCTTCCTCCGTCCCCACGGAACTCATGGTCTGCCCTCAGAAAACCCTCCAGGAAACAAACCTTTCATCTGAATGCTCTCTTCACCTTCTGCTACAAATCTTGTCCAACCACAATGATATGAAACTAGAAATCAGTCTCAAGAAAAAAATGGGACAGTCAAAAACAGGTGGAGATTGGGGGGTCTGGGTGGCTCAGTCATTAAGGATCTGCCTTCAGCTCAGGTCGTGATCCCAGGAGCCTGGGATCTAGCCCCGAATCAGGCTCCTTGCTCAGTGGGAAGCCCGCTTCTCCCTCTCCCACCCCCCTGCTTGCGTTCCCTCTCTCGCTGTCTCACTCTCTGCCAGATACTTAAATAATCTTAAAAAGATATGTGGAGATTTAACAACATGCTACTGAACAACCAACAGTCAAAGAAGAAATCAAAAAAAATTTAGAAGTACCTTGACACTGACGAAAAAGACAACCTACAAAAACTTATGGGATGCAGCAAAAGTAGCTCTACGGGGGGGACGTTCATAGAAATTCAAGTCTTCATCAATCCATGAGAATGCTCTCCAATAAACAACCTGATTTCTGTGGTAAAGAAGTAGAAA
Source organism: Ursus americanus (assembly GCF_024610735.1). Classification (NCBI taxonomy): domain Eukaryota; kingdom Metazoa; phylum Chordata; class Mammalia; order Carnivora; family Ursidae; genus Ursus; species Ursus americanus. The sequence goes on along the minus strand of NC_142149.1, from coordinate 46,057,346 downwards.
AAAAAAAACAGCAAACAAAGCCCCAAATTAGTAGAAATAAGGAAATAACAAAAAGGAACGCATAAATAAATCCAACAGAGACTAAAAAGACAAAAAAAAAAAAACAATGAAAATGAGAGCTGCCTTTTTTGGAAAGATAAACAAAACTGACAAACTTAGCTAGACTCACCAAGAAAGACAGAGGACTCGAATGCAATCAGGAAAGAAAGATAATGGATTCCTGTCTCATATCAAAATCAAAAGAACTCTTCAACCTTGGACACAACAACTTCTTGCAAGCCACGTCTCTAAAGGCAAAGGAAATAAAAGCAAAAATGAACTATTGGCACTTCATCAAGATAAAAAGTTTCTGCACGGCAAAGCAAACGATCAACAAAACAAAAAGGCAACCTATGGAATCGAAGAAGATATCTGCAAATGATATTACAGATAAAGGGCTGGTATCCAAGATCTATAAAGAACTCCTCAAACTCGACACCCAAAAAATGGGCAGAAGACACAAAGAGATACTTCTCCAGAGAAGACATACAAATGGCCAACAGACACATGAAAAAATGCTCCACATCACTTGCCATCAGGCAAATACAAATCAAAACTACAATGAGATACCACCTTACACCAGTTAGAATGGTTAAAATTAACAAGGCAGGGGGCACCTGGGTGGCACAGCGGTTAAGCATCTGCCTTCGGCTCAGGGCGTGATCCCAGCATTATGGGATGGAGCCCCACATCAGGCTCCTCCGCTATGAGCCTGCTTCTTCCTCTCCCACTCCCCCTGCTTGTGTTCCCTCTCTCGCTGGCTGTCTCTATCTCTGTGGAATAAATAAATAAAATCTTGAAAAGAAATTAACAAGACAGGAAATAAAAAAAAGTCAGAGAGGATGTGGAGAAAGGGGAGCCCTCTACCACTACTCGTGAGAATTCAAGCTGGTACAGCCACTTTTGAAAACAATATGGAGATTCCTCAAGACGTTGAACACAGAGCTATCCTACGACCCACCAATTGCACTACTGGGTATTTACCCCATAGACACAGAGTAATGAAAAGAAGGGGCACCTGTATCCCAATGTTCATAGCAGCAATGTCCCTAATAGCCAAACTGTGGAAGGAGCCAAGATGTCCTTCAGCAGATGAATGGACAAAGAAGATGTGGTTCATCTATACAATGGAATATTACTCAGTCATCAGAAAGGATGAATACCCACCATTTGCACCAACGTGGATGGACCAGGAGGGGATTATGCTAAGTGAAATTAAGTCAAGCAGAGAAAGACAATTATCATATGGTTTCACTCCTATGTGGAATGGAAGGAATAGCATGGAGGACATTAGGAGAAGGAAGGGAAAAGTGAAGGTGGGGAATGAGAGGGGGAGATGAACCATGAGAGACTATTGACACTGGGAAACAAACTGAAGGTTGCAGAAAGGGAGGGGTAGGGGAATGGGTTATCCTGGTGATGGGTATTAAGGAGGGCACGTGTCATAATGAGCACTAGGTGTTATATGCAAACAATGAATCCTGGAACACTACATCAAAAACAAATGAAGTACTGTAGGGTGACTAACATCATTTTAAAAAAAGAGAAAGATATGAAATCCATACAGGAAAACGGTCACTATTTGCAAATGACATGAAATCCCAAAAGATTCCACCAAAAAAAAAAAAAAAAACTGTTAGAATAAACAAATTCAAGAAAGCTGCAGGATATAAAGTCAATATACAGAGACCTGTTGTCTTTATTTTTTTTCAGATTTTATTTATTTATTTGACAGGAAGAGAAAAAGCACGAGCCGGGGGAGTGTCAGAAAGACGGAGAAGCAGACCCTCGCTAAGCGGGGAGCCCAACACGGGGCTCGATCCCAGAACTCTGACCTGAGCAGAAGGCAGACGCTTCACCTATGGAGCCACCCAGATGACCCAACTTCTTGCATTTCTGTATACTGATGACACACTTTCGCAAAGAGAAATTAAAAAAGCAATGCCATTTACAATTGCATCAAAAAAAAATCTAGGAATAAAAGTAACCAAGAATGAGAAAGACATAGTACACTCAACACATGGCAGAAAAGAAATGAAAAACATGTGTGTCGAGGGGGGCAGAATGTATGGGTCAAAGATTTGGAAGGCAACACAAACAAATGGAAGCATACGCCATGCTCCTTAACTGGAAGAGTTAATTATGTGAACATGTCCATCGTACCCAAAGCAATCGACAGATGTGATGAAATCCCCATCTGAATTCCAGTGGCATTATTCGAGCAAATAGAAAACAGTCCTCAAACTTGTATGGAATCACAAAAGACCCCAAATACCCAAAGCAACCTGGAGAAAGAAAGGTGCAGTCAACACACTCCTGGATTTCAAGCTAGATTACAAAGCTGTTGTCATCTAAACAGGATGGTACTGGCAGAAACACAGACACCAGGTCAGTGGAACAGAACAGAAAGCTCAGAAACTTACCCACACGTAGATGACCCTAACTTACGACACAGCAGCAGAAGATATGCCATGAGGGAAGGACTGTCTCTTCAGTGAGCGGTAACAGGCAAACTGGACACTAAATGCAGAAGAATATAACTGGGTCACTTTCTTACACCACACACAAAATTTTTAATGGATGAATGATTTGAACATAAGACCTGAATCCATAAACCTCCAAGAAGACACAGGTACTAAGTCTCTCGACATTGGTTTTGGCAAAGAGTCTTCAGATCGGACACCAAATGCAAAGGCAACAAAAGCAAAAATAAACAAGTGGAACAACATCAAACTGAAATCTTCCACACGGCAAAAGAAACCATCAAAAACTTAAAAGAGGCCTTCTCTTTCTGGGACCTGTAAGGAAACTGGAAATGTTCTTTGACCCCTTCCTGATTGGTGCTCTGCATATCTGACCCAGATGACCTCACTGGAAACTCTCACTGATAACAGCATTACTATTTCCATTTAATGGAAGAATACCAGCATTCAATCCCAGGAATCCGGAGTCAGCATCCTGCTTCCTCAGCAAACCTCCCGTGGCATTGGGAACACCTGGGTCACATGCCTACCTCCACTAATCAATGGGATGATGATTAGTTTTGGTCACACGGATGTGCCAGATCCCAGAGCAGACGAGTCTGGGCATAGCTTGAAAATTGGAAAAGAAAAGACACCGAATAACAAAGGACCATTAAGTTGGAAGGAAATGAACCTCCAAGAAGGCTTCTAGGATTTATTAAAAATCTGAACCTATATTCTCATCCACTCTGAGGAATTGCAGAACAAAAGTTGCAGTTCTAATTTATACCTAGCAAGACGGAGCACACAAAAGGGAACAGCTCATCCAAACTCAGGTTTTAGAAGTTCTGAGAGGTCAAAGATGGCGAAGGAGTAGGAGACACCTTTTTCAGCCGGTCCCCGAGTTGAGCTGGATAGGTACTAGACCAGCCTAAACAACCACGGAACCAGCCTGAGACACAGGAAGATGCATCTGGATCTCTACAAATGAACATCTCCGGCCCTGAGTATTGAGGTACGAAGCAGGGAGCCATGAAACCGTGCACAGATATCAGAAGATAAACGGAAGGGGGAGGGAGCCGCCGTATTCGGGCGCCGGGCGGACGGCACCCGCAAAACAGTAGACTGAGACCGTGAGCCGGGTGCGCGCGCCACCAGGCATCTCACGGAACACCGGAATCCCCGTGCGCTCGCTGGAACCAGACTGAGACCAGGAGCTTCCGGAGCGCGCGTGGGGTGGCTGGCGGCTTGCGACGTTAGAAACACAAAGGACAGAGACACGCCGGCCCTGGAAATGAGGGCTGGGACGCCGGGTGTGGGGCGCACATCCCAGGACTCTGCAGGGTTGAGCAGCACCAACAGTAACAGAGTTAAAGTGGCCAGAACATTAGTAGAGAATGGGCCGCAATCCCTCTGTTCTGTGACAGAGGCTGAAATTAGGCCAGCTGCTCTGACTCTCAGAAGAGGCATAGCAAACCGCCAGGGAAAGCCGCCAGAGAACAAAAGCCTGGAAATACCGGCTCAGAGAGTGCCCATCCCCATCCCCCCTCGCAGAGGACACGGAGACTCTACCCAAACACGGTTGCCTGAGTCTCGGTGCGGCAGGCCCCTCCCCCAGACCACAGAAGGCAGGCTGAAAAATCAAGAAGCCCACAACCCGGGCGCCTGGGTGGCGCAATCATTCAGCGCCTGTCTTTGGCTTAGGGCGTGATCCCAGCGTTCCGGAAAGGAGTCCCTCATCGGGCTCCTCTGCTGGGAGCCTGCTTCTTCCTCTCCCACTCCCCTGCTTCTGTTCCCTCTCTTGCTGGTTGGCTGCCACATAAATAAATAAATAAAATCTTTAAAGAAGAAGCCCACATCCCTAAGATCCCTATAAAACAAGGGGCACGGCCTGGGACCCAGTCAATAATTTGGGCTCTGGACAACCCCGCAACCTCTCCTCATTAAAATGACAAGAAGGAGAAGCCCCCCACAGCAATGAAAAGACAGTGAGTCTGTGGCCTCTGCCACAGAAATAATGGATATGGATATAACCTAATTATCAGAAATGGAATTCAGAGTAAGGATGGTCAAAATGATGAGTAGAATTGAAAAAACTATTAACAAAAAGGTTACTGAGAATATAGAATCCCTAAGGACAGAAATGAGAGCAAATCTGGCAGAAATTAAAAATTCCATGAGCCAAATGCAGGCAAAACTAGACGCTCTGACGGCCAGGGTCACAGAAGCAGAGGAACGGGTTAGTGAATTGGACGATGGGTTAATAGAGGAAAAAAACAAAATAGAAGCTTCTCTTAAAAAAATCTAAGCCCACGAATGTAGGTTATGGGAGATTACTGACTCAATGAAACGATCCAATGTTAGAATCATCGGCATCCCCGAGGGGGTGGAGAAAAACAGAGGTCTAGAAGAGATATTTGAACAAATTGTAGCTGAAAACTTCCCTAATCCAGCGAGGGAAACAAACATTCGTGTCCAAGAGGCAGAGAGGACCCCTCCCAAGCTCAACCACGACAAACCTACGCCACGTCACGTCATAGTGCATTTCGCAAATATTAGATCCAAGGATACAGTATTGAAAGCGGCCAGGGCAAAGAAATTTCTCACGTACCAAGGCAAAGGCATCAAAATTACGTCAGACCTGTCTACACAGACCTGGAATGAGAGAAAGGGTTGGGGGAGCATATTTAAACTCTTTCAGAGAAAAACATGCAGCCAAGGATCCTTTATCCAGCAAGGCTGTCATTCAGAATTGATGGAGAAATAAAGACATTTCAGAATCGCCATCACTAACCAATTTTGTAACCATGAAACCAGCCCTACAGGAGATATTACGGGGGGTTCTATAAAAGTAAAAAGGCCCCAAGAGTGATACAGAACAGAAAGTCACAGCCAATACAAACAAAGACTTTACTGGCAACATGGCATCATTAAAATCATATCTCTCAGTACTCAGTCTTAATGTTAATGGCTTAAATTCTCCCTTACAACACCACAGGGTTGCAGATTGGATAAAAAGAAATGACCCATCCATTTGCTGTCTACAAGAGACTCATTTCGAACCCAAAGATGCATTCAGACTGAGAGTAAGGGGATGGAGTACCATCTTTCACGCAAATGGACCTCAAAAGAAAGCTGGGGTAGCAATTCTCATATCAGATAAATTGGATTTTAAACTACAGACTATAGTTAGAGACGCAGAAGGGCACTATATTATTCTGAAAGGAAGTATTCAACAAGTGGATATGACAATTATAAATATATATGCCCCCAACAGGGGAGCAGCAAGATACAGAAGCAACTCTTAACAAAATAAAGAGACATATAAATAAAAATACATTAATAGTAGGGGACCTCAACACTCCACTATCAGAAATAGAACACCCTGGGAAAAACTAAGCAAAGAATCAAAGGCTTTGAATGCCATACTCGACGAGTTGGACCCCATAGATATATAGAGAACACTACACCCCAGAATCAAAGAATACTCATTCTATTCTAATGCCCATGGAACATTCTCAAGAATAGACCATGTTCTGGGACACAAAACAGGCCTCAACCGATACCAAAAGATTGAAATTATCCCCTGCATATTCTCAGACCACAACGCTCTGAAATTGGAACTCAACCACAAGGAAAATTGGGGAGAAACTCAAACACTTGGAGACTAAGAACCATCCTGCTCAGGAATGACTCGATAAACCAGGAAATCAAAAATCAAACAATTTATGGAGACCAATGAGAATGAAAATACAACAGTCCAAAACCTATGGGATACTGCAAAGGCAGTCCTAATGGGGAAATACATAGCCATCCAAGCCTCACTCAAAAGAATAGAAAAATCTAAAATGCAGTTTTTATATTCTCACCTCAAGAAGCTGGAACAGCAACAGAGGGACAGGCCTAATCCACGCACGAGGAAGCAGTTGACCAAAATTAGAGCTGAAATCAATCAAGCAGAAACCAGAAGTACAGTAGAGCAGATCAACAGGACTAGAAGCTGGTTTTTTGAGAGAATCAATAAAATTGACAGACCACCGGCAAGACTTATCCAAAACAAAAGAGAAAGGACCCAGATTATTAAAATTATGAATGAAAAAGGAGAGGTCACGACGAACACCATTGAAATTGGAAGGATTATTAGAAATTTTTATCAACAGCTATATGCCAATAAACTAAGCAATCCGGAAGAGATGGAATCCTTCCTGGAAACCTATAAACTACCAAGATTGAAACCGGAAGAAATTGATTTCTTAAACAGGCCAGTTAATGATGAAGAAATTGAGTCAGTGATAAACAACCTTCCAAATAACAGAACTCCAGGCCCGGACGGTTTTCCTGGGGAATTCTACCAAACATTCAAAGAAGAAATAATACCTATTCTCCTAAAGCTATTTCAAAAAATAGAAACAGAAGGAGAGCTACCAAACTCATTCTATGAGGCCAATATTACCTTGATCCCCAAACCAGGCAAAGACCCCCTCAAAAAGGAGAATTACAGACCGATTTCCCTAATGAATATGGACGCCAAAATCCTCAACAAGATACTTGCTAATAGAATCCAACAGTTCATTAAAAGGATTATCCATCCCGATCAAGTGGGATTCATACCTGGGATGCAAGCGTTGTTCAATATTCGCAAATCCATCAGCGTGATACATCATATCAACAAGAAAAGACTCAGGAACCATATGATCCTCTCAATCGATGCCAAAAAAGCATTTGACAAAATACAGCATCCTTTCCTGATTAAAACCCTTCAGAGTGTAGGAATAGAGGGTACATTTCTCAATCTCATAAAAGCCATCTATGAAAAGCCTACTGCAAATATTATTCTCAATGGGGAAAAGCTGAAAGCCTTCCCTTTAAGATCAGGAACTCGACAAGGATGCCCACTCTCGCCACTATTATTCAACATAGTACTAGAAGTCCTTGCAACAGCAATCAGACGACAAAAAGGGATCAAAGGTATTCAAATCAGCAAAGAAGAAGTCAAAATGTCTCTCTTCACAGCTGACATGTTACTCTATGTGGAAAACCCCAAAGAAGCCGCTCCCAAACCATTAGAAGTTATAGGTAATTCAGAAACGTGGCGGGATACAAAATCAATGCTGAGAAATCAGTTGCATTTCTGTACACAAATAGCGAGAACGAAGAAAGAGAAATTAGGGAATCCATCCCATTTACAATAGCACCAAAAACCATACGTTACCTTGGAATTAACTTAACCAGAGACGTAAAGGACCTATATTCTAGAAACTATAAATCCCTCTTGAAAGACATTGAGGAAAACATAAAAAGATGGAAAGATATTCCGTGCTCATGGATCGGAAGAATTAACATAGTTAAAATGCCCATGCTACCCAGAGCAATCTACTCTTTCAATGCTATCCCGATCAAAATACCGATGACATTTTTCAAAGAACTGGAACAAATAGTCCTTAAATTTGTATGGAACCAGAAAAGGCCCCGAATCTCCAAGGAACTGTTGAAAAGGAAAAACAAAGCTGGGGGCATCACAATGCCGGATTTCGAGCTGTACTACAAAGCTGTGATCACAAAGATAGCATGGTACTGGCACAAAAGCAGACACATAGACCAATGGAACAGAATAGAGAGCCCAGAAATGGACCCTCAGCTCTTTGGGCAACTAATATTTGATAAAGCAGGAAAAAACATCCGGTGGGAAAAAGACAGTCTCTTCAATAAATGGTGCTGGGAAAATTGGACAGCTACATGCAAAAGAATGAAACTTGACCACTCTCTCACACCATACACAAAAATAAACTCCAAATGGATGAAAGACCTCGATGTGAGACAGGAATCCATCAAAATTCTAGAGGAGAACATAGGCAGCAACCTCTACGACATCGGCCAAAGCAAACTTTTTCATGATACATCCCCAAAGGCAAGAGAAACAAAAGATAAAATGAATTCATGGGACTTCATCAAGATTAAAAGTTTCTGGGGCGCCTGGGTGGCATAGCGGTTAAGCGTCTGCCTTCAGCTCAGGGCGTGATCCCGGAGTTATGGGATTGAGCCCCACATCAGGCTCCTCTGCTATGAGCCTGCTTCTTCCTCTCCCACTCCCCCTGCTTGTGTTCCCTCTCTCGCTGGCTGTCTCTATCTCTGTCGAATAAATAAATAAAATCTTGAAAAAAAAAATTAAAAGTTTCTGCACAGCCAAGGAAACAGTCAGAAAAACTAAGAGGCAGCCCACGGAATGGGAGAAGATATTTGCAAATGACACTACAGATAAAGGACTGGTATCCAAGATCTACAAAGAACTTCTCAAACTCAATACACGGGAAACAAATAAATCAAAAAATGGGCAGAAGATATGAACAGACACTTTTTCAATGAAGACATACAAATGGCTAACAGACACATGAAAAAATGTTCAAAATCATTAGCCGTCAAGGAAATTCAAATCAAAACCACACTGAGATACCACCTTACGCCAGTTAGAATGGCAAAAATAGACAAGGCAAGAAACAACAATTGTTGGAGAGGATGTGGAGAAAGGGGATCCCTCCCACACTGTTGGTGGGAATGCAAGTTGGTACAGCCACTCTGGAAAACAGTGTGGAGGTCCCTTAAAATGTTAAAAATTGAGCTTCCCTATGATCCAGCCATTGCACTACTGGGTGTTTACCCCAAAGATACAGACGTGGTGAAGAGAAGGGCCATATGCACCCCAATGTTCATAGCAGCAATGTCCACAATAGCTAAATCGTGGAAGGAGCCGAGATGCCCTTCAACAGACGACTGGATTAAGAAGTTGTGGTCCATATATACAATGGAATATTACTCAGCTATCGGAAAGAACGAGTTCTCAACATTTGCTACAACATGGACGGCACTGGAGGAGATAATGCTAAGTGAAATAAGTCAAGCAGAGAAAGACTCTATCATATGATTTCTCTCATCTATGGAACATAAAAACTAGGAAGATCGGTAGGAGAAGAAAGGGATAAAGAAAGGGGGGGTAACCAGAAGGGGGAATGAAACATGAGAGACTATGGACTATGAGAAAGAAACTGAGGGCCTCAGAGGGGAGGGGGCGTGGGGGAATGGGATAGACCGGTGATGGGTAATAAGGAGGGCACGTATTGCATGGTGCACTGGATGTTATACGCAACTAATGAATCATCGAGCCTTACATCGGAAACCGGGGATGTACTGTATGGTGACTAACATAATATAATAAAAAATCATTAAAAAAAATTCTCTGATAGCTTTTCAACATTTTTCAACAGTCATTTTAAAATTTTGAACAAATCTGCCTCTTGTTATTACTCTTGGAAGAGATGATCCTATAGGACTTTTCTTCCTTTGATATGAAGAATATTTCATAATATTATAAACTATTATCAAATCTAAAAATTAAATTTTACAATTATACAAGTACATGTATACTTGTGTTTAAGATGGAAATAGGAAAGTATAGCCATCATTTGTTATGTAAATAACTCCTGTCTATACATAAGATGTATGGATATAAAGATATCTTACAATTTTTAAAATAAGGTATTATGGACTTGCTTTGTTATTTTTATGATTGTTGAATACATGCCTCACTGTACCCTCACAAGTCAGTTATTTATATGCGCACACTGAAACTGACTCACCCAAGATCACACAGCTAGATTACTTACTAAACTGGGTTGCAATAAAGCAACATTTAGGCCATGTGATAGATCATTTTTTTGTATGTAAATTTACTCCTTAGGCATGATCTTTTGTTTTGTGATTAAACTTCCAAAGGGCATTTTTGACATTCACATTACCTTATTTCAAGTGGAAATTAATTTCCCCTTGACAAGTGTTGTGAGTTTCAAAATATCCCTGTGCACATGTTTGCTGAGAAGGTTATTTATATTACAAATGTTTGCGTCAAAGATATCTAAGCTTTTATTATGCACACATATCTTTATATACATAGTACTCATTATAAGTTTATGAGATTAGTGTTCTGTAGTGACTTTTGGAAACTAGTCTACCGCTTTATGATTATGCTGTGTGTTTCACATCCTATTTAAATGTTATTTTGGCCTTTAATTTTTAACCTTGTAAGTTTCATTACCGTGTTATACAATTTCATCTGAATAACCACGCCAAAAAAAAAATAATTAGAGCTCTTCAGCTCTAAATTCATGTGACTGAAAGTAGCTCTCCTCGTCTTTGTTATTATGATCAGCACATTGAAACTCGAGGCAAAGTTGTTGATGGGCAGAGATCCTGAGGGCGGGAACTGCAGGCAGCTCTGTGGCTGGAGGAAAGCATCTGAATGCAGGCCCTGGCACTTCTGCAGAGCAAGTTTCTTCATTCCAAATCTGTGGAATAGACCAAAAACCCGAAGCATCTGGCAGGATATGTGGCAGCTGGAAAATCCCCTAACCACATATTTTAAAGCCCATAAGATGCTTGTGGTTTAACACGTATATGTCGTTATTCTAACATTCACTAAAATAAAATGCAATTACACATTACTGAATACTATTGATTTTCTCTTATATCAGGATAATTTCGGCTGTCTTAATTCCCTCAGATAATATCTTAGAACTCACTTGTGTGCTAAATGGTAACCCAGAGATTAATTTACATTTTTCTTTTTAGTGAAGATATAAATGAATTAAAACTTTAGAAAAAATAACCCAAGGCCCTCAAGTACTGATTATCCCCCTTGCTTTAACCTGAATTCTCCTTTTATTAAGAAAGATTCACTATTCAAGGAACATTTTATCTTCATTCATAAAATGGAGTCTTTCATTTCTGGGGACTCATGACAAATGAACAAATGAAGGGACAGATGAAGACTCATTAAGGGACTTGTTTGTATTTAAATGGGGAAAAGATTTCCAATAGGTAAATTAAATATGCAGATATATGTGCATATATGTATATGCATATACTTGCCTGTGGTTTTCTTCAGTAAGTTAATTTATAGCTTTTTTTTTTTTTTACTTTAAGGAATAGGAAATGGGTGTTTATATGAATGGGGCTTAATCTTTGCAGCAGTTCCAGGATGTCTCCATTGCTTTTCACTTAAGAAAACATATCCAGCCTTTGCCTGCCTAAATCAGGATATTTCCATTAGAAGAAGGAGGAGGAGGGGAAGAAGAAGGAGGAGAACCACCTCGCCAGGTCCAGTGTGATGCCTTGTTTTACATTAAGTGTTATAGAAATCTTTACAAATGTGTGCAGCTGTTTCCCTTCAGTCAATGATAGTATTTATTCGGAGACCTCCTGCAATTTCATGGCCGATGACTCCTGTTGCCATAAACCATTCAGAGGGAAAGGAAAACCCAATGAGTAATCACTGTGCACTGAAAATGTCATTGTAAAAGTAAGGTGGCAGAGACAAGGCCTCTAGAGTTGAACTCTGAAGACCCAAACCAACTCTAATCAATCTGTTAGATTTTGTTACTCAAACTTGGGAGCATTTTTATGCCACTTGAGCCATTTAATATTATTTTAAATTGAATGCCTTTACTTTAACATGAAATACTAATTAACCATTGTTAACTCCATAAGATATTTTTTTTATCCCCTTTCCCTTCCATTGGCTATATAACAGTGATTATAGTCAGTTCTGTAAAATGCCTTGTTTTCTTCATTTTTATTAGAAAAACTAAATTAATAAACTTGAAACTTTTCATTAAAAGAAGTTCTCAAAAATTTAGTATCTTAATGTTCAAAATAAGTAACTAAAGGGTAGCATAAGAAAATTTTTAAAAAAGGGATAATCCTTGATATATAATGTGTGTGCATACATACACAAAGATGATAGATAGATAGATGATAGATAGTCATAACATTATTAAAGCAACATTTTCTACCCTGGGATATATTTTCAAAAGAAAATAGAAACATATGCACCTAATTTTATTTATATGGTAATTTTTCACTTTTTTATATTAGGTGAAAAGGTAATAGGTTTTTTTTTGTAGAATTTTTTCAAAAGAAATAGTTAAGGGGCACCTGGGTGGCTCAGTTGGTTAAGCATCTGCTTTAAGCTCAGGTCATGATCCTGGAGTCCCAGGATCGAGCCCTGCATCAGTCTCTCTGCTCATCAGGGAGTCTGCTTCACCCTCTCCCACTCCCGCTGCTCATGTTCTCTCTTTCTCTCTCTCTCACTCTCTCTCAAATAAATAAAATCTTTAAAAAAAATAAAAATAAAGTAAAAAAAATAGTTAAAACCCATGTTAAGACATCCCCTTTCTTTTAATATGAAAGTGACTTTTTATTTTATTCTATTTTAATTCAATATAGTTAACATACAGTGTTATATTAGTTTCAGGTGTACAATATAGTGATTCAACAATTCCATACATTACTCAGTGCTCATTGTGATAAATGTACTCTTAATCCTTGTCACCTATTTCACCCATCCCCCCACCCAACTCCCTTCTGATAACCATCAGTTTGTTCCCTGTAGTTAAGAGTCTGTTTTTGGTTAGTTACTTTTTTCCTTTGTTTTGTTTCTTAAATTCCACATATGGGTGAAGTCATATGGTATTTGTCTTTCTCTGTCTGACTTATTGCACTTAGCATTATACTCTCTAGATCCATTCATGTTGCAAATGGCAAGATTTCATTCTTTTCTATGGCTGAGTAATATTCCATTGTATATATATCCCACTTCTTTATCTATTCATCTAGTGTTGGACACTTTAGGATATTTGGCTATTGTAAATAATGCTGCAATAAACATAGGGGTACATATATCTAGCTGAATTGGTGGTTTTGTATTACTGCATCATATGGTAGTTCTATTTTTAATTTTTTGAGTAACCTCCCATGTCTTCTGCCCATTTTTAATTGGATTATTTGTTTTTTTGGTGTTGAGTTGTATCAGTTCTTTATATATTTTGGATACTAGCCCTTTGTTGATTATGTCATTTGTAAATACCTTCTCCCAGTCATTAGATTGTCTTTTAGTTTTGTTGGTCATTTCCTTTGCATTTCATTTTGATGTAGTTCCAATAGTTTATTTTTGCTTTTATTTCCCTTGCCTTAGGAGAAATATCTAGAAAATGTTGCTATGGCCAGTGTTAGAGAAATCACTGCTTGTGCTTTCTTCTAGAATTTTTATGTTTCAGGTTTCACATTTAGGTCTTTAACCCATTTTGAGTTTATTTTTGTGTACCAAGTAAAAAAGTGGTCCAGTTTCATTCTTTTGCATAGAGATTTCCCAACATCATTTGTTGAAGAGACTCTCTTTTACCCTTTGCATATTCTTGCCTCCTTTGTCAAAGATTAATTGACCATATAATTACAGGTTTATTTCTGGGCTCTCTATTCTGTTCCATTGATCTATGTGTTTATTTTTATGCTGATACCATACTGTTTTGACTACTACAATTTTGTAGTATAACTTGAAATCTGGGATTGTGATACTTCCTCTTTGTTTTTCTTTTTCATGATTGCTTTGGCTATTCAGGGTCTTTTGTGGTTCCATACAAATTTTAGGTTGGTTTGTTCTACTTCTGTAAAAAATGCTATTGGTATTTTTATAGGGTTTGCATTTAATGTGTAGATTTCTTTGGGTAGTATGGACATTTAAACAATATTTGTCCTTCCAATTCATGAACATGGAATATCTTTCCGTTTGTGTTGTCTTTGATATCTTTTATCAATGTTTTCTAGTTTTCAGAGTATAGACTTTCATCACTTTGGTTAAGTTTATTCCTAGATATATTTTTTAAAGATTTACTTATTTATTTGCCAGAGAGAGAGCACAAGCAAGGGGGAGGAGCAGAAGTAGAGGGAGAAGCAGGCTCCTCACTGAGCAAGAAGCCCGATGTGGGCCTCCATCCCAGGACCCTGGGATCATGACCTGAGCCAAAGACAGACGCTTAACTGACTGAGCCACCCAGGGGTCCCTAGTTCTAGATATTTTATTATTTTTGGTGCAATTGTATATGGGATTATTTTCTCAATCTCTCTTTCTGCTGCTTTATTGTGTATAGAAATGTAATGGATTTTTGTATATTTATTTTTATATCCTGTGATCTTACTGAATTCCTTTATTAGTCCAATAGATTTTTGGTAGTCTTTTGGGTTTTCTGTATGTGGTATCATAAGACATTCCTTTCTTCTGAGAGGAACTGAAATAATCATCATACTTGTGTTTTCTATAGCTAAATCATTCCTTAGTTCTATTTTCTCTCACACAAAGCATTGGGTTATTTTCCTTAGAGAAGATAGGTTTTTTGTTTTGTCTTAGTTTCGTTATTAAGCAATTGAGAGAATCACTTGTATTCTCTGTATCTCAGTCATCAGATGGATCTTCTCAGAAGATGATTATTCCCCAAAGGTGGTGCATGGTTACAGAGATGTTAAGGAGTGAAGGGACCATACCTTCTATTTTTTGTAACTCCCAGAATTTCCAGTTCAGATTCCTGTATCTAAAGAGAGTGCAATTTCAAAGCATCCCAATGATATTGTGGTAACTAGCTTTTTGTGCTGTTTTAACTTCAACTAGTGCTTATTAGGTCTGTAGGAAGCTCTATTTTTAAAAACGACCTTTTGCCATTCCAGTATGAACTTCCCCAGATGGAGTTCTTCATCCCCTCTCAAAAATAATCATACTTACTTCTCTATTGTTGTTGATAGTTCCATTTGTCTCTCCTTCTCTGCAACATCATTTCATTTATTTATCGATAACCTAATATTTCAGGTCCAGTTTGCAGTTTTGAAAACACAAAGATGAATGGGCCATATTCTCTGGCTTTAAAGAATTCATGGAATAGTCAGAACCAAAACACATGGTCAAAATCCAATACTGTAAGGATGATGGCATGTGTAGATCAAGGGGTATGATGGGAACAAGGATGCAGAATACAAACTAAGATTTGAATAATCAGGAATTGCTAAGTAAAATCACCAGTTGTGTTTTAAAGAATGAAGAGTAATTATTCAAGTAAGGCAGAAGGAGGAGATAGGGCATTCTAAACTAAGGATAAAGCTTTTCTTTCTCTTTTTTTAAATGAACATGAAGTACAGAGCTTGTATCGAGTATAAAAAATTGCACATATAACTAGTGTATCAAATCCATCCTCCTTGGAATGAAAGTATACATGACCCTGATCCTCCTCTTATTATTCTTTATATTCATTTGATGAGGCTAATCATTTCTCTTTTCTCCAGCTGAAACTCAGATGGGGTTTCCCTCATGATTTTTCCAGTCAGTTCCTTCAGTCAATTATTAAAATGCCCAGTCCCATAAAATAGTCAAGATACCTAGTTGATTTAAAGTTAAAATTTCCCTTTCCCATCTTTTTCTTCCAGTTGAAGAAGGGGATGTGGAAGTATCTTCTCTTTTGCACATAATATAGGAAGATTGGAGTTAATTCAAAGGATATGTAGAGTCATTGAAAATACCTGATCATAACCATAGTATAGTTATATTTCTTTTCTTTTTTTTTTCAATATTTTATTTATTTATTCGACAGAGATAGTGACAGCCAGCGAGAGAGGGAACACAAGCAGGGGGAGTGGGAGAGGAAGAAGCAGGCTCATAGCGGAGGAGCCTGACGTGGGGCTCGATCCCATAACTCCGGGATCACGCCCTGAGCCGAAGGCAGACGCTTAACGACTGCGCCACCCAGGCGCCCCTAGTTATATTTCAGTTTGTAACTATGCTTTGTTTAGAGAATGGATTTAAAGAAATAAGACCAGAGGCAGAAGAGAACAAAGGAGATTTTCCCCCCAATTACCCATGATAGATCTAGTAGTGATGCAGAAGAAAGAAAAGGGAAACTAAGAAAGTAAATTCTGTGTTCACTGGGTGATTGTTTAGATGTGAGTGGAGAAGAAAAATGTGAGTTCAAAGGTAAATCTCAGTTTCCATATTGGATGGGATGGGTGGAATCTGTTGTTTCTGTGGAGGTATACAGAAGGTGGAGTTTTAGACAAGATGTTAAGCTCAGTTTTAAATGTGTTGACTTCAAGGTGCATATGAGACAAAGTGAAGATGGCCATTGGACCCTTGTATCTATTACAGAAGTCTCAAGTAGAGAATGATTATGGTTGAAAACTTTACTATAGATAGTTATAAATGTAGATATAAGTACATGGAGTATACATATACATAAGATCTATGTATCTATACTTTTTTCTAGAATTTCCATTTGGTTCTTCAATGAACATTTCAGTTTATCTGCTAAGATTTATGTGTTTAATCATTATGTGTGTATTTTAATTTACATACTGAGCCTAGTTATTATAAATGCTTTTAAAATCTTGTCTGCTAATTACATATGGATCATCTCAGAAACCCCAGTGATTGCTTGTTATTGCTGAAATAGTTTGAGAAATTACTCATATGATAGAATTTATCATTTAAAGTCTATAATTTAGTGGTTTTTAGTATATTTATAGAGTTGTTCATTGATTGCCTTTTATTCTGAGTATTAGTTACATTTTAAGGTTTCTTTGTATAGCTAATAATATGGGATTATATCCAACATTGTGAATGATACCTTACAGAGACATTGGATTCTGATATATTCTATATCTGTATGTATAGACACACACACACACACACACACACACACACACACATATGGCTAAAGTGATAGTTAAATCCACAGAATGGGAAAAACAAGTAGTCAAGGGAAGAAGACACACCTGGGCAATGCCAATGTGTATAATGAGTGGTCTACACAAAGAAGACAGAATTACAAATATATACGTTTGTTAAAACTTATTGTAAGTGCATTCATCCTTCCAGAAATTAAAAGAAAATGCAATATAAATAAATTAAAAACAAAAAACAAAAAAAAACTTCCTTTTAAAAAAATATCCATGACTGCCTGATAAATCTGGATTACTCCTTTTTTTGGTGGGGGGGGGGCAGTGAAGGGAGTGTTGGTAATTATGTTGTGATCAACATCTTTTCATTCTCTGCTCTCTGCTTAGCCATTTAGGATGCAGGGTTTCTGCCAGAGTTATAATGCAGGTGTTCTCTAGTACATTATCATTCCATGATTATGTATACAGACCTTCGATTTACCTCTGTTTCTGGAACTCTCTGTCATTAGGAATATAAGTTTATCGCTTTGACCTTTATCTGTGATGGAGTTTTGTTGAAATCCCCACCATAAATCATACTGGTGTTAACTATTTGTTTTAAAGTCTTTAGGGCCATTATTTTATAAATGGAAATTGAAAGCATCTTTATCTCAATTAAATGAGGTACACATTTTTGTATGTGAGAAGAGATATTTAAAGTCACCTAACAGAAATCTTTGAGTAAGATTGGGATAAGTCAACTACTTTTCTGGTTGAGTAAGTATTGTCAGCTTTATTGTTACTACTAAGAATTTTATCAGCTTAGAACTTGAATTTTGATTTTAACCATGTTTTCAGAAGAAATTTATATCTTTTCTCCTATAATTTTTTGAATGAATTATTGTAAAATGAAGTATTTACTGAGTGAGCTATAATAATGGCATCTACTATTTATATAGCACTTACTATAATTTTGTTCAAGTATTTAAGGAATAAAATACCAAATTTAACAATAAATACAGAAATATTGAAGTTCACTTGTATCCATATCAGGTATAGAAGATCTGGGATGGATGGATAGATAGATAGATGATAGATAGATAGACAGATAGGCATAAATGAAACAATGAGAGAAACAGTCTATTTCTCAAACTGGTAAGTAGTATTTCCAGACCACAGTGTTATAACTGACTGAAAACTGGTACTAAGGAGAAGACTAAGACCTTATTATTGTATTTTTTCCAACTGTATTGAGATATAATTGACATATAACATTGTATAAGGTTAAGATGTACAAGGTGATTATTTGAACACATATTTTGTGAAATGACTACTATAATAAAGTTAGTTAACACCTCCATTATCTCACATAATTACCATTTTGTTTTTGTGGTGAGAACACTTAAGATCTACTCTCTTAGCAACTTTGAAGTGTATAACACAGTATTGCTAACTGTAATCATCATTAGATGCCCAGAATTTATTAATCTTATAACTAGAAGTCTGTACTCCTTGACCAACTCTGCCCATTTCCCATCCTGTGGCAACCACCATTCTATTCTCTGATTCTGAATTTGGCTTTTTCAGATTACACATATGAGTATTTGTTTTTCCCTGTCTGATTTATTTTACTTAGCATAATGTCCTCAAAGTCCATATAGGTTGTCATACATGGCCAGATTTCTTTCCTTTTTATGTTTGCATAATATTCCACATTGATCAATTTATATGGAATATATATATATATTCCATATATATGTGTATATATATATATATTCCATATATATGTATATTTGCTATTTTTCTATCCATTCATCTATTTATATGGAATATATATGGAATATATAAATATATATGTATATTTGCTATTTTTCTATCCATTCATCTCTCATTGCTCTAGGCTGTTTCTATATCTTGGTTATTGTAAATAAGGATGCTATGAACACAGGAGTGCAAATATCTCTTTAAGATAGAGATTTCATTTCCTTTGGCTGCATGCCAGAAGTGGAATTGCTGGATCATATGGTAGTTCTATTTCTAGTTTTTTGAGGAAACTCTAAACTGTTTCCCATAGTGTTTGAACCGATTTACATTCCTGCCAACAGTGTATGGGGGGCTTCCCTTTCCTCCACATCCTCACCAACACTTGTTACCTCTTTTCTTTTTGATGACAGCCATTCTAACAGATGTGAAGTAATATCTCATTGTGGTTTTGATTTGCATTTCCCTGATGATTAGTGATTTTTTTCCACGTAACTCTTGGCCATTTCCTCAATTATATGTTAACCCAATAGAAAGACAAAGCTAATGTATGAAATGAAAGACAATTTCTGTTAAACTCTGTGGAAACAACAATAAGAACAACAGAAGACTAGACTTCATTTTTACTGAAAATCTAATTGCTGAGAGCTTTCACATGCATTCTCTTATTTAATCTTCACAAGAATGCTCTGTGGCGACATTATTAAGGCCATTTTGTAGGTGAGAAACTAAGAAACCTGTGCTAATTCACAAACATGACTCAAATCCAGATTTATCTCATTCAAAAGGCTGTGATCTTTCCATTATTCCAGGGAAGTAGTGGTGAAGGACGCAGACTATAGTTTCTTTGCTCTGTTTTTCACATGAAAGTAGATTCTGCATGCTAATTCTGTTTTGTATCAGTGGAGCTCCTTTAGGTGGCATTATTTTACATTTGTAAAGGTTAAAGTAATCCGGTTTTTCCGGGGGGGGGGGGAGGAAACTTTTCTCTTTCCAAGGATGGGTGATAACACTCTCAATTTAACCCAGAAGTAGTAGACCAGGAAGGTTTTACATAACACAACTTCCCAGCTTTGCCAACCATGGATATCTTTAGGAAAGTTAAGTCAAGATTTAGACCTCAAATATATAATCCCACTATGAAGTTTCAGACTTCTAATATGAGGTTTCAGAATTTCTAATACATGTTCAAGCAAATGCAGATATCTCTATTTTTTCCTTGCAGAAAACAAAATTGTGATGGTCATAAAAACAGACTGCGTTATGCACTTTTTATACCACTCATAGAATCTAATAATATGCTAACAGAGTAAAAGTTATGGTAGTTGCTAAATAAGTCTGGAGGCAAGAGCCTCACCACTATCTAACCAAATAAGTATTTTACATTAAAGATCTTCAAGCCAGGCAGGAACTGTAGACAATCATGAAATGCTATTGGTGAGAAACGTAGGCCTGTCTCATATGTCTAAACTTGGAGTTATCTTTCTCACCCAAATATATGTAGTTATTTTCCATATTTTTCTTTTCAAACTATTGTTACCATCAAAACATACTGAATATATACAGAGCTTGGTAGCCTCGCCAGAAGTGCTGCAAACAATGAAGAGTTCAAAGTTTCAAGAGGTGGTTTATACCATTGAAAGGTGTTAATAATTTTTAGAGCAAACTAAGCCTGAAGACATCTCAGATCACACTACGTGGTAACTTCAGTATCCCCTAAAAATAGTGATGGAGCCAATCTCAGGGGACATTCAAGATTTGCCTCATTTGTAAATACTATCTGGACTATGTGTTTAGAGTGAATAAGAGATTGATGTTTACAGACTTCTGTTAGATGCCTCTCCAACTAGATTATACTGCTTATTATCATCACCCTTAAGATGTTTTTAAGTCAACTTTTAGAGAAAAACTGATCCATTTGTTCAACACATATATATTTTTTAAATTTTTATTGAAATTCCAGTTAACATACGGTGTAATATTAGTTTCAGGTGTACAATTTAGTGAGTCAACACTTACATACAACACCTGGTGCTTATCCCCAGGGCATGTCTTAATCCCCATCACCTGTGTAATGCATTCCTGCACCCTCCACACATATTTTTGAGCACTATGAAATAAACCTTAATCTCAGTGCAAGAGATACCACAGAGAACAAGATACACAAAGTTCACAGTCTCATAGGGTTTATGTTCTCATGTAATACCCATGTCAGCATCGTGTCTTCACTGAAAGTCAGTATTTATTTTTATTGACTGATATTATAAATATCTTTAACAAAATATATCAAGTGAATTATAATGAAAGAAAATTAACTTTTGTCACCTCATTGGTATATGATATTGATCAATGAATAAGTGAATTAATTATTTTCATCAAATATGACTGTTATTAACATAGTTCTACTTTCATTTTAGGTTTGAAGTACGAGTCAAAATTTACATCCATGCTGGATTTTACTAAAACTATAACCTCATTTGTGGCAATTAGTTTCATGTAACATCCAGGTTCTACTAAAGGACATTCTGGAAGGTATTCTGACAAAGAGTGGAGCATTACTTGTTTTCATCTGACCGCTAATAATCAAATTCCAGCCAGTCTACAAACTTTGGTCAAAAGTAAGTGTCACTTAATTGTCTAATAAATTATTTTCTATGGTGTTTCTTCCCCTTATAGTTGTTTTTTTTCCTCACTATGAACTTTTCCCGCTTTTCAGTTTTTCCTTATCTTAGTAGTCAAGTTAGTGTTATAGGAAGGGTGTATTTCTTAACTGCAACCCAAAAGACTAAAAATAAGACTGACAGTGGAATTCTTAATATAAATTTTTTTAAAAAATGGCAATTATCATTTTAAACAAAATAATTTAAAATATATAATTCTATGCCCACTGAGAATATCCTTCAAAGTAAAGGTGAAATAAAGACATGTCCATAAAATTATAGTGAAGAGAATTCACTAGTAGTAGATAGATACTAAAAGGAAGTCTTCAAGAAGAAGGAAAATACTCCTAGAAATAAATACAGAAAAGAGTAAAAGTGCTAAAAAAACTAAAGAATGGAAAAACATGTTATTTCAGCAGTATCCAAAAGAAGTCTTATGTAGTTATGCCAATGTCAAATAGGGAATATTTTAAGGCAAGAAGTATCACTAGAAATAAAGAGAGAGCAAAAAAATAAATAAAAGAAAAACATTTCATAATGAAAAAGGTCAATCTACCAAGAAGATTTAATAATTCTAAAATTGTGTGCATCCAACAATTTAAGTTCCAAATATATACAGAACAAAGTGGCAAAAGTAAAAGGTGGAGTGCAAAAATCCACAATGAAGAAGATTTTAACACACATTTCTCATAACTAAGTCCAAGCAGGAAAAAAATTCAATAAGCACATAGAAGATCTATAGAAGTTATTAAGATATTTACCTAATTGATATATATGAAGTGCTGCAAAACAAAATAGATGAAAGCACAGATTCTCTTGACATTCACATGAACATTTATCAAAGAGTATTGTAAAAAAATTTTATATAGACTGGAGTAAAAAGAAAATCTCAACAAATGTTAAAGTACTAGATAATTCAGAAAGTCCTTTGATCACAATGTAGTTAAACTGGAATTCAGTCATAAAAGATGACTAGAATATGTCCTTATATTTGAAAATAAAGCTATATATTACTAAATAATCCACAGATCAAGCGTTATACAGTAAAGCTATATATTACTAAATAATCCACAGACAATATTTTGAACTGAATTACAATTTTTTAAAAATCTAGTATTGCCTGCAGAGGCAGGCAAAATTGTTTAGACAGAAGGTATTACATTAAATGTATATATACAAAAAAAGAAAGGCTAAAAATGATTATTCTAAAGGAGTTAGATAATATCAATTCTAAGAAAATGGAAGAAAAACATAAAGAGCAGAAATTAAAATTTAAAATCTATGGAACACTAAATAGTCAATAAAAGTATTAAACAGCCAAAAGTTGATTTCTCTATAAATTATAGACTAATAGATTTGATACACTCCTAATAAGATCTACTAAGAGGGGCATCTGTGTGGCTCGGTCAGTTAAGCGTCCTACTCTTAATCTGGGCTCAGGTCATGACCTGAAGCTTGTGAGATCAAGCTCTGTGACAGGTCTGTGCTCAGCATGGAGTCCGCTTGAGATTCTCGGTCTCCTTCTTCCTATGCCCCTCCGCCACCCTTAAAACTATAATCTGTGTGACTATACAGATAAAGGAAGAAATGTTTTCTCTAAACAAAACTTCGTTCAAGCTAAAAGACATCACAGACCAGCTACAAAAAAAAACAAAAAACAAAAACAAAAAAACCCCCAAAACCAAAAAAACCCAAAAATAGTTTAAATTATGTTCTGTTTCAAGAAAACAAAGTAAGAGATTCATCTAGCATTCAGCAGTTAGAGATTAGGAATATAATAATAAAATTATTTATGGAAATCTGTATCAAAAACTGATTTTCAACCTTTCCAATTTCATGGCGGTCTCATAAATAGCTACCGTATTTTCATCCTTGCAGATGCGAGAATGCTCGATGCCTATCAAAAAGGAATGATGAGGCAGAACAGACAGATGAATTAGGGAAGACTTTTGAAAAAACAAATCAATACGAAAGACTTTCTTTAATAATAGAGTGTAAATCCAACCAGGAAGGCAGTTGTGCCAGAGCCGCCTTGGAATTCCCCCAGGAAAGACAAGGCAAGAAGGAGTCAACACTTTAGGCTCAGCTGGTTCGAATTACTCTGGTGCGTCTGGGGCCACAGAGGTGGTCTCTAGTTGCCTGAAACCCATTCAGGGCAGAGAAAGCACCGGACTCAGCATCTTCAGCTCCGCACTTGCACCTGCATCAGGGAGCAGCTGTGGCTCCACCTCCTTCCGGTCGGAGCGTAAATAGCCGGTTGCCAAAGCTGCTTCACATGGCGCGCCCGTCTGGTTCGTCCCACTTCCTGTCCTGCTGTGGATGTTTCGTAGCACGTCACAGAGACAAGGGTGAGTGCGTTGTAATAAGGGATTTGGGGAGAGGGGGACCACGTTCGTTCATGAGCTTTTGTGAACGTATATTGCTATAATGATGCTATTTTTTTTTACTGGGTACTGCTGTGTCTCTTCCAGTGCCTCCTGTAGGCATTAAGCTTTGTCAGAGGGGCTTAGGCATAGGAAAGGGCGTCATGTCCACGGGGTTCGGTACTCTCCACGGTTTCCGGCACCGCTGCGGTCCTGGCACGTGTGCTCCCCAGCAAGGGGACACGACCGTACGGGCGTGGGAGGGAGAGCTGGGTAAGACATAGTTGGGGCACGGACAGTGCACTGCTTGGTGTGTACGTGAAAACATGCTTGTGGGAAGGTTGTCATTATCTTCAGATATCCTCTAGCTCCGGGAAGGGTAGTCTCTTCCCGGGTCTGAAGGCTCCCAAGAGAGGTCAGAACGTCATAATATACAGAAAATAACCAAGAACAATTAATACACATACTGAGTGTTGACAAGGGTGTGGAGGAACTGGAATTCTCATACATTTGGGAAGACAGTTTGGTAGTTGCTTTACAATGTAAACATTTACCTGCTTTGTGACCCAGTGATTCCACAGTTAGGGGTCTCTCTACCCAAGGGAAGTGAAAGTGTAACTCCATACAGATATTTGTACACTCGGATGATGTATATAGCTGGTGTATTTCAGATAGCCAGGATTTTGTAAACCATCTAAATGTATGTCAGCAGGTGAGTGAATGAACTGATGGTGGTAAAGTCATGTAATGGAATACTGTTTGTTAACACAAAGGAGCAACAAGTGAATGTGCACGTGAATGAACAACACCATGAATGAGTCTCAGAATAATTACGCTGAAAGAATCCAGTGCATGCCATATGTCTATATTTCATATAATTCTAGAATTCTTATAAATTTATGTAAAATATATGTAAAATTGTAGAAAATGCAATCTAGGATGACAGAAAAATGTTCAGTGGTTTCATGGGGATGGGGTGAGTGTTAGGGAAATGTCAATGGCAAGGGGATCATGTAACTCTTTGAGGTGATGCATTTGTTTGCTATTTTTGTTGTCGGTTTCCTGATTGCAAATTTTATTAGTTTCCTAGGGCAACTATAATAAATTACCACAAACTGGTTGGCTTGAAGTAACAGAATTTTATGACGTCAGTTCTGGAGACTAGGAGTTCAAACTCAATGTGTTCCAGGGTCATGCTTCCTCTGAGGTCTCTACGGGAGGATCCTTCCTTGCTTCTTCCAGTCTGTAATAGTCCTGGGTGTTTCTGGCTTTGGGGCAATATCCCTGCAGTCTCTGCCTCCATCTTCATATGGCCATCTTCCCTGCATCTGTGTCTTTTTCCAAAGTTCCCACTTCTTAAAGGAAGGGGAAAATGAAGGGGGGGGCATCAGAGGGGAGACGAACCATGAGAGACTATGAATTCCGGGAAACAATCTGAGGGTTTCAGAAGGGAGGGGGGTGGGGGATGGGTTAGCCCGGTCATGGGTATTAAGGAGGGCAGGTATTGCATGGAGCACCGGGTGTTATACACAATGAATCATGGAACAGTACATCAAAAACTAATGGTGTACTGTATGGTGACTAACATAAAAAAAAAATAAATAACACTAGTCATATTGGAATTCCAATACGACCTCATATTAACTAATTACATCTGCAGTTACCCTATTTCCAAATAAGTTCACATCCTGAAGAAACAAATATTTCAACATATCTTTTTAGAATTTGACCAATATATGTTTATTTACATACTCAGAACTTATCAAATTGTATCCTTCAACATGTGTGGTTAATTGTATGTCAATTAAACCTCAATAATCTGTTCAAAGTTGCTGAAAAGAGAGTCCTATAAGCAATACACTACAGTAGGCCAAATTCTAGATGAGAATTTTTACAAAAAAAAAAAAAACAGCATAATAAGAATAGGCTGTGTATCATATGAAGGAAATTGAAAGAAACATTCAAGACACTGGAGTCATCCCATTAGAAGTTCCCTCAGGAGAGAAGAGAATGCTGTCAGGAAGATGAAGCATCATGATTTTATCCACAGGGTGTCCATTACATGGGTGAAGTGTGGCAGGCTTACTGCTTAGAAGACATTCAGTTAAAAAGGGTCATAGGCAACACCAAGTTTTGAAAGTACAAAATAATAGCTATGTTTTCAAAGTTTAAAGGGTCCTTTAAATTGACAGAAATGTGTTTCAAATACCCACCCAGAGGAAGGAAATAGGAGCATTGGCATATTTAAGTATCTTTACAAATTAACATATTCAAATGTTAATTAAAATTCAAATAAATAGATTTAATAAGAAAATGTATATTTTAAAATAAGAGATTTAAGCACGGTGGTCATTGAAATAATTTTCATATAAATTTCTGAATACATTTTAGAAATTGGCAGAGTGAAATTTAAAATAGCTTTTATTTGATTCACAAATTGTATTTCTTTTAGTAGGGTACATTCGAAGACTAAAATATATTGTTGAATATGACTTAGACAGTACCTGCAGTGATTTAGTACAATTTTTTTCTTACACTGGACATAGAAAAATAAGAAAAATCAAATATAATTATGTTTTCTGGTATACAAACCTATTCAAAACTGCATCTAGATTCATTTTCTAGAAATACTTGAAATTGGGGAAAGATTTCTTCTGAAAATTGCTGAATTTTTAAAATCATTAGCATTTCTGCCCATTAATAATTACCAAACCCTTTTTTTCCCTTCAAGATCTCCTCTGTTCTAATTTTATGATGTTACTCCTAAAATCTTTGTGTATCTACTAACCTAGTTCTTGGTCTGGTAGTGAATTTATTTTCTAATTACAGGTGGCCTGGTTTAGGTCAGACAGTGATGGGTCTCCACCTATATTCTGAGTCAGGAATGAAGTCTTATCATCCTGGTGTGCTAGCATGGAGTACAGTGAGCTATCCAAAGATACACTTTTTTTCCTAAATGAATTGAAGCCAAGGGGATGAGTGTCTAGCTCTCATTTGGTTGGAGGTCTAGTGTGGAACCATGCTGAGCTGATCACTGAATGAGTCTTTGTGGAACATCCTTCCATGTGCCACTTTCACTGGACAAAAATCCCTTGGGGGTTACATGAGAATAAATGAAAAAAAGTATTTTACCTTTATTAGTCTTATGAGACTAAATTTTCGATTCAGCATTATTTTCTTTTCCTAGTTCTTCTAAACTTTAGTGATCATGAAAGTCAATTTGTTCCACTTCTCATTCATTTACCAATGGAAAACAATCCTTAGGGGCCCTTTTAAGATTACATTAAATGTAGTTATCTGGTTTCAAGTGAGTAAGACCCTAATTACTTTTGAAAGAAGGTGCCTGAATGATATACCTTCAACCTACATCCAATTTGTTTTACTCAGACAACCATCAAGGAAAACATTCAGTGACAGAAATACAATGTGTAGTCTAATTTGGTATGGAATGAATATTTTCTGCAAGGCTAATTACAACCTCCTGGAAAAAGAGACTAATCTCTTGTCACTGACACAGTAGGTCAATAACTATATTTACATTCCCCATTGGCACCTGCTATGTTTTCTGGTAATCAACTCACCAGTAGATAGGACATACTTACCATGAAAAATGTGGTTTTAAATGTACTATTACATTTTATTTTTTTATTAAAACATTTTTAATTTAAATTCAATTAATATGTAATGTATTATTTGTTTCAGGGATACAGTCTGTGATTCATCAGTCTTATATAATACCCAGTGCTCATTACAACACATACCCTCCCCAGTGTCCATCACCCATGTACTATTACCTTTTATTTATATCTATTTTTCAAAGCAAGCACATAAGCTAAACTATTTATTTTCA
The DNA here is from genome assembly GCF_024610735.1 of Ursus americanus. Classification (NCBI taxonomy): domain Eukaryota; kingdom Metazoa; phylum Chordata; class Mammalia; order Carnivora; family Ursidae; genus Ursus; species Ursus americanus. Next base: position 46,029,691 of record NC_142149.1, on the reverse strand, counting down.
TTCCTTAATTAAATTTAGGTACAGAGAACTCATGAATTCATCTAAACAAAATATAAATTACAACTAGCGCTAAGACTAAGCAAGTTTTATTGCAGCAAATACTGCTATAAAATCTGCAGTTTAGTGTGAAACTGTGATTAATGCCCATGTTTGCCAGGTAATACCTAGGGAAGTTGTTTGGTGGGGTTGTTTGTTTGTTTTTATTGACATTGGATTTCTAGTCCTTGTCTATGAGAAATTGAAAGATTTTTATATTTCTTTTATTTTTGCTTGTTTATATTCTTTTTACTTTTTCTGGTTTAGTCTCACAGACTGATTTGGTCTTACAGCCAGCAATCATGTGTGAATGTACGTCTGCATGATAGCAAAGGAGTGACTTTTCCTTCCTTTGAGTATTAACCTTAATGTGTCTTATTTTAGTTTTCGTTTTCCCTTGGGCAATGTTCTGAGTGCATACTTGACGTCTACAAATTCTCTTGCAAAACTACATGTGGCTCCTTTCAAATTGAGTCTTCCCCTCCCCACCCTCCCAAAGATAATTTCAAAAATTTGATCAGAAGTCATAAACTGGCAGCCTGTAAGCCAAATTCATTCAGCAGATGTATTTCTATTGCAATGACTGTTGTGAGTGGTATTGTTTTGTTTTTACCTCTGTAGTATTTTTTAATTGAATAACTTTTAAAAATCGGGAAATTTCATGTAACCTGGCTTTTGAAAATTGTGGGATTTGCCAACATGGAGTTCACTTTCTACAGGGAAGAAATCTTCTGGAGTCGAGTCCTTTTAGCCATGGCAAATACACATCAGTTTACCATAGATTTCAACAATTATGATTTTTCTTTTTTTTTTTTTAAGATTTTATTTATTTTATTTGACAGAGATAGAGACAGCCAGCGAGAGAGGGAACACAAGCAGGGGGAGTGGGAGAGGAAGAAGCAGGCTCATAGCAGAGGAGCCTGATGTGGGGCTCGATCCCATAACGCCAGGATCATGCCCTGAGCCGAAGGTAGACGCTTAACCGCTGTGCCACCCAGGCGCCCCAACAATTATGATTTTTCTTATCTTGGCTCGTTTCATTCATGTATTACTTGCTTGGTCCAAGTAGCCATTTGAGAGTGTAATATGTGATTAATATGCATTCAAAGAGCATATATATTGGAGTACCATGCTTGTGCTTATGGCTACAGTTTGGCTTAGTTTCCACTAAATGACGTAGCTGCTTGACAGACAAAAGCAGTGCTCTGAGAAAGCGTCCTTTATATGGTCATAGTTTACTAAAATTCAAAGTGTTTTACCTATATAAAAATAGCTGTTTATTAAATATAAAGGCAAATATGGATAAAACATATATACATTTCCATTACAAGACAAAATGACGTTAAAGCAAAATGTGAGGGGCGCCTCACCCCGCAGTTGGTTAAGCATCTGACTGGCTCCGGGCACAATCTCTGAGTCCTGGGATCGAGCCCCCACATCAGGCTGCATGCTCGGTGGGGAGTCTGCTTCTCCCCCTCTCCCATTGCCCCTCCTGCTCACTCTCTCTCTGTCTCTCAAATAGTCTTTTAAAAATAAAAGAAAGCAAGATGTGAAAATAAAAAGATATAAGTCTAGTTTTAACTTGCCCACTATGAGTGAAGTTTGTTTTTTCTTACTGGTTTATGAAGACAGATTTACTTTCAAGTACACCTTGGCTATATACAGCCCTGGGGCAAGTCTTGTCTCTCTCCCCTATGCAGTAGTTCTTCTGCTGTTAGCCAAGTGCCAGAACCCACCCACAGAGAGCACAGCAGTACCAGTTTTACCTCTGAATCTCAGAACTGAGACCAAGTCCTCACTGAATCTGTAGGGACTGAGCTGTGTCTCATTCTTCTCCTGTCGTCTGACTAAGAAGCTGCCCTTCAGGGTGGTAGCCGAGCCCACTAAGGTTGGCATGTCATACCAAGTCCGCCATCTTCTTGCTGTCTCTCTCTCCAGCTTCTCTTTGTGCCTTATCCCAGTGCTCCGCTCTCTTTACCCTGAATGCTCACATGAAATCTAAACCCTTCCAACCCTACATCTTCCATTGTTACATTTCTAAGTAGCAAAGCATCAAAACACAGCTGTTTCTCGAGAAGTTTTTAATGATACTCTCTTGTATGCTTTAAACAGGATTAAACAGTGTTAAACAATTTTTTAAAATTCGGTGTAATTTTTTTTTAAAGCATTTCCTACTTCATCTTTCCCATAGTGCTAAGGGATGTAGGGACACAGCTGCAATCTTCATTTGCTCCAGCTCTACCTTTGTTGTTATTGTTGGGTTTCCCCAGATGCCTCCTCCTGTCTAAAGTGGCTCTCCCTACTACTTTTCATAATGAGTTTGGTTTTAGTATTCTCTGTAGGTGTCACCGATGTCCTAAGTGGCCTTGAGAAGAACTCCATGAAAGGAGAGGATGTCTGAAGTGGAGGAGAAAGGGACGCCATTGAAGTTAATCACACGTGATGGCGATTCAACCTTCCTGTAATTAGTATTAGTTGCTAGAATGAAGCTGAGAGTAGAGAGAAAGACAAATAGTGATCCTTTCGTAAAATCACAATATAGGTAAAAATGCAACTTTATTTCTATCAGGACAAGGTGTACGTAGAAACATCACATAATCCCTGATACTTCGTGTAGCTGATGAAGTGAAATATGCCTGATTTCCAATCACCACTTCAGCACATGTTTTCAATATGTGTTTTCATCTAGAACTTTTATTTCTTGAAATCGAGATGTCAGGGAGTGGCCAAGCAGGATGATTAGCTCAGATCATTTAAGGAGTAGACCTGGGCAACCTTGTTAACATTTTGAAGATAATTTTTTTTTAAATATAGCTTTATAATAATGTGGATTGAAATAATAGAAGCACTTCATTTTAACAATCGAACATATCTGTACTTTAATGATTTTTCTTCAGTATTGCAAATTAAATTTTTATTTGTAGAATTTAGTAAAAGCAGAGTGGGGCATAGTACTTAAGCCTACAGTCTTATTCAAATTAAAATACCCAGATCTTTTAATTGATTATATCACTTAGAAAGGGTGTGATCTAATTAGTAACGTTGCTGTGCCTGGTTTTCTGATTTGAGAGATGGAAATGATAATAGTCATATATTAATACTAACTTAATGAAAAAAGAGGCCTTGCAGATGGGAAATACTCCTATCCATTTGACTAATGCCCTGATTTAGTTAATTCTAGGTCCTTCTTGCAATTAACAGATATTTACCAGCACGTAGGTGTTCTGGTGCCTGCTATGGAACGTGTACTGGGTAGACCTCCCATCTCTCCTCATGTGACTGCCTGGTAGGTGGCAGGGTAGAGGAGCCCCTTATTACTGGGCTGCAAAGAGGAGTTCATGGGGAATTTGGCGTTGACAAAGCAGGTACTAAGAATTTCTTATCTTCCAATCCCATGTCAGTTCCCACGGTTTATTGTCTCCGGTCAATATTATTTGCTGTGGATTAGGTACACGTGGCTTTTATTATTTTGCTAGTAATGTGGACATTTTCCTTCTTTACACATTGGCAAATGTACATCATGTTCTGTTTCCTGATGGCCTCAAATGTCTCCACTAATTCCTTAATGTAAAAGTCAGCAGTGGGAACAAGGCTGACCACAGTACTATGTCAGGAGGAATCCTAAAATTCCTAAGAAAGATGACATAAAGGTATTGTAGCTTATTCAAGAAGAGCATGGGGATTGGAATTGTATCCCAGTTTGAACACAGAAGCTTCCATTGGGTGACTAGCTGGGCTTCTTTAAACAAATCAATCAAACTTATCTATGACTGATTTTTCTTCTTAGAATAAAGCAAATCTGGACAGATTGAGAGTGATGTTGGATAGGCGAGGAAAGTTAATATATGAAAAGCACATAGCAAAACACCTGGCATACAGCACTCATCCAAGGAATGATAACAAACCTTATCATCATCAAAATCATCTTGGGGATAAAGATCAACATTACAATGACTTGCAATTTTATGCCTTTTAAGGCCTGGCTTTTCAGAGATCCTGTTACCCTGTTTCAAGTCTTTTATTTACAATATTAAAACAAGTGGTGTTTTGGGTTTTCTCTGTACGAACCAGCTTTAAAAAGTGGTAACGAGATTGGTAGATCATAGGATGTGAAAGGGTGAGCCATCATTCTAAATGGTGTATCCACATTTCATCAGAAGAAATTGAGATGTAATGTTTTTCCTGCTTTAATCAATATAAATATCAAAGTCAATATTTGCATTCTTGAAATAGAAGCAAAGGACCCTAACACTTCCCTGGTAAGGTGGCCATTAAGTTCCAGTTAGCCTGGAATAGGCCCAGATTATGTTTGTTTTCCTGGTATCCTTATTATCGGTGTCCCTTTTACTCTTAAAAGTTCAGTTTGGAAAATAGTATATAACTTACATGGTTGCAACATAAAATGGTAGACTTGTTAGGCTGTGGCAAATTTACGTAGCAAACTGAGAAAGGCACCTGACTGTCCAAATGTGATTTTTGAAATTCTGCTACCTACCTGTCTGACATGAGGACCTCCATAGTTCTCCTGGATCTAGTTGAAAAACTTTGTTATTCTGAGAACCTCCAACATAGGAGGAAGAACTGTAAACCTAAAAGGTGATGTCGTGATTGAGATCTAGTGGTTTTAGTGATTGACTAGGATTTAATGCTTTGATGGAGATCAGATTCCCATATGAAATAGTTTTTTTTGTAAACCACAGTAAAGTGCTCCATGCATATCCCACTTAAAACATATGAACTTGACTCAAAAAGAAATCAAGGTTATTTTATGAACTAATAATTGCTAAAATACTTCCCATTCTGATAGCCCTACTGCTGCATTTAATTGCCAAAGTACATGTTCTTGGGAACGCATGGACAGATTTTGATTTTTTTTTAAATAAAAGATAATTATCCCAAAGTCACACAGAAAAGCATCTCTTTTATTTTAGACAGAGTCACAGTTTTAAAAAAATGAGTAGTTACATTCACATTCAATGTGTATTAACTTTTTAGAGACTCTTAATATGTTTGTATTTTCTTTCTATTCCTTCCAGGCAAACTCTTACCTTCACTACCTATCCACCTGTTCTCTAGCTAGTATTTTTATTTATTACTTACAGCTCACTTACTTGATCCCAAAGAAAGACCAGATTTAATTGGGAAATTGAGCAGAAGAAATGCACTGGCTTAGAAGCAAGCAATGGATACTAGCCAACTTTAGGGAGTTAGGCGGCCTTTCGCTTACAAAAATTGTGGCCAAGAGGCAGGTAAACTACTCCGTAGTCATCGTCTAAGGAAGTACTGCCTAATAGGGTTCTTCTGTACTTGCAATTAACCATCTTGCTGTGGATCGAAGGTAGAGTCACTTTATGTCAAAGCTACACTCTGCTATGGAATGTTAAAGTGAAGTTCCATCACACTTACAGTATTAAATCCTGCACAGGATATGTCTGGGAGTTGTAGGTGCCAATCACCCACCCACTCTACCCCACACTCCCACCCACAGGGCTGCTCTCCTGCTTTTCCCACCTGGGTTGAAAGAGCTACCAAATCATACTCATGGATAAACAATGCCATATACAATTACTCCTCAAAACTTTCTATTTTTCTGAAATATTTGATTTTATTCCTTCTGTTGTTTAAAATCTTATCTCTGTATGTAATAATAAAAATAGAAGTAAAAGACAAGATTTTCCTTCATCTCCATTTATATGTCACTAACACTGGAAATTTGGTTCATTCAAAGCAATTCATTGTATAAAAAGGTATTTATTTGAAGTCTCTTATTTAGGGTCTTCCATATTGCTCCATGTGGGATAAATGTTCGAATTTTCCATTTTACTTTCCACGTTATTATAGGGACATCAATGAAATTGAAATCTTGGTTAAAAGTACATCATTTAAGTAAATTATAGGGACAAATGAACTTTTGGGTAGAATTACACATTTTAAGTAAGTGAATACAATTTACAATTGGTACGGGCGGACTGTTTAGATAACTACATTGGAATTTTAAAATCTGATTATCTTATTCATGTACAAACCCAACTCCTCTCTTTTATGTTGAGAATTCTTGGTATGCTTTGACTTGCTCTGGAGATTCACATGAAGTCCTTGGACTTTAAATAATTACTTCACTTATACTAACTCACGTATACTAACTGCAAGTCTATGTTGTAGTTTCTCCTGAAAGCGTTCTCTAAACCTTACAAAACGTTCTTTCTCTGATTTAACTACACAGAATTGCCTTACCGAGAAATGTGAGTATAGTTTTCTTTTTTAAAAAGGGAAAATCTTTTCTCACAAAAGAACAAAGCCATGAATCTATAGAATATCCCTTCAAAATATTACTGTTATCCAACAGTATACTTGTATACTTTTTGGACTAAATGTATATATCAATATAAAAAGAGCAATAGGTTTATGTGTAGATACTCCCATTTAAGTCACTCAAAAAATACAGTTTCATGTCATGAAGAACATACGTAAGGCGTTTTCAACATATATGATTAATTACGAGGCTTTGAGTCCACAGATAGAAATATCACCAGAAAACTGTAAAATCTCAGTAAAGATACAAAACCACAAATGCTTTTACACCATCTACTTCATGAGAAGTAGCTTCTAGTTTCAGCTAGAATAAACATAAGAAAAATATTTTGACAAATACAATTCTAATTCTGGTCAAAGGGATGTAAACTACATCTCCTACATCTTAATTATAGTTGGATCCTTTAGGGTAACTACTAGATGACTTGGAGGCTGTCAGTTTCTACTGGAAATGAGAACAAAGTATCTTTGTTTGTGTCAAAGATGTGGTTTTATCATTTAGAACCAGAAATAGCTTTAGAAACAATTAGGCCTGTTTTCCAATGCCTGTGCATTTGAATATTAACCATGCAAAAAGCAAAATGTTGACTATCTCAAACTCCAAAATTTAAATAAGAGATATTTTTTTCCAATAGGATAATTCCTTCATCTGCATGATACATTTTTATATAAAACATACCACTAGTTAACTTATCAAGGCAAAGCTCAACTCAAATGCTATGGTGTTGGATTGGAGAAAGCTTTTTTAAAATGACAAAGAGCTCAAAAATATATAAATAGCTGTGTTTAATTACATTAAAGTAAAACTGCATATAAACTTCTACAAACAAAAGATAAAACTGGAAAAAATTATAATTCCTTTAACAGTTAAGTAATTCATATTCTTAACATGTCCAGCATCCATGTGAATCAGTTGGGAAAAGACCAATGTCCAATGAAGGATTGGGAAGATGACATGCATGTGGGGAAAAATCTCATCCTCACTTATACAAATTGAAACTCAGCTATGTAACATACCTATCCTATTCCTTTTTTTTTTTAAAGATTTTATTTATTTATTCGACAGAGATAGAGACAGCCAGCGAGAGAGGGAACACAAGCAGGGGGAGTGGGAGAGGAAGAAGCAGGCTCATAGCTGAGGAGCCTGATGTGGGGCTCGATCCCAGAACGCCGGGATCACGCCCTGAGCCGAAGGCAGACGCTTAACCGCTGTGCCACCCAGGCGCCCCATCCTATCCTATTCCTATAGTTTAAAAAAAAAAATTACTGACACAATGTGTCAATGGGGTGTCAGGAAAGCATGCATTCTCATGCATTGCTGGTGGAAATATAGATTAATACAATACAACAGGCAGTTTGGCAATATTTCTCAAAATTGAAATGTATAATTCATTTTGCTTAATAATTCCCCTTCCAGGAATTTATCCAGTGACATACATGCTATCTAAATGACATCTGTGCAAGATTTATTTGGAAATAAATGTCCAACTGGTCAAATAAATTATAACACATTTCTATAGCCATTAAAATAAGGAAGATCCTGTGCTGATACGGAACGAAGAGTGTGTGCGTCCCCAGGTGTGTGTGTGCGCGTGCAAGCACACTTGTCCATGGAGCTAAGTGATAAAAGTTGAAACTAATTTGTAGGACAGAATCATTGTGTTAAAAATAAAGGGCAGGGAAGCAAAAAGAAATCATGCTTCAATATCTTCGCTTGGGAGATATAATTGTTTGGCTGGGATACTTCTGGCAGCAAGAGACAGAAGGGAGATAGACTTTAAATTCTTGTGCTGTGTATCTTGAAATTTGTGCTGTGTGCGTATGTGTGTGGGTGCGTGTGTGTGTTAACTTTGATAGTATTTTGATTTTTAAAAATATTTACTCAATGTTGTCTTTAGGAATTTTAATTATTCTTACTCTTCTAAATTTATTTTGTTGTGCACTAAAGAAAATCTGATGCATGCCCAACTAACAAATCTTATAAATCAAAGGGTGTCAAAATGTTCTTTATAGGCTCATAAAGCAGGGTTTTTTTCCCCTAAGACAATAACATGATGCCTAAAAAACTTAGTGAAACACAAGACATAGGGTATATGACCCTGCTCTTCAACTTATTACATATATACCTATGGGAGGTCACTTAAGTTCCATTTCCTCATTGTTAAATAGCCAAAACTTGCTCTAACATACAATACTGTAAAAGTCCAAAGACATAACATATGTAAAATTGTTTTGTAATCAAACAAGGAATACAAGTGTAAATTATAGGAAAAGTAAATTTTTTCAGAAGGAAACCAAAATAAAGCATGTATTTAGGATACATCATCAGCAAAATCGGTACATTTTCCTATTTCCTTACTTTTGCCTCTAGGCACAGATATCCTCATCCCAGCCTGTATCAGATGAAAGTTTAACTGTACCTGCTTCTCTTTCTGTATCTATCAAGAACTGTTAATATTTAATTGTGCCTTTGTGTTTCCTTCAAATCTCTCCAGACTGCCTCCTTTTGTATTAAAAAAAGCATAGTATTAAGGAGGCCACGTATTGCATGGAGCACTGGGCGTTACACGCAAACAATGAATCATGGAACACTATGTCAAAAACTAATGATGTATTGTATGGTGACTAACATATAATAAAAAAATTTAAAAAAAAAGAAATTAGGTGAGAGTAAGGAGATAAGGTATGTGTTTAACTAGAAACATCAGAGGTCTTTGCAAACATGCAAAAGTCTCCTGTTGAATTTCAGTTTTTAGCATTTAACTTCTTAATGTGTATTCTTAGAGAAGAAAACTAATGAGTGAGGAGGAGGAAGAAAAGGAACAGGAGGAAATGTGTGTTTATTAGCTCCCCTGAATCCCAGATTAGGGGTATTAATGTACAAGGGGTATCAATGTATAAAATTTAAAAATAAATAAAGCATAGTAGGTTAATTTCTATACCCAAGTGAAATACATATCTACATGTTAATGATTGCGAGGTTAAATCCCTTAATAAGACATTTTATGGCTCTTTTCTGTAACTATGTCAGATTTCCAGGGGAGCTGTTTCAGGACAGGTTGGCCTTAAAGAATAAAGGAAGATGTGTGAGTACCTTAGTGGGCTGAAGAGGAACTCGACTCTTATGTAAAAGTAGTTAAGTCTGGAAATTGAAGCAACTGTAGGCATTTCATTTTTCTTAGATACAGAATGTTCTAGATGAATGTCAAATTTCTGAATGAAAATGACCTCGCCTGATGAAAGATTGAAACAATATCACCATTTAAGTGCAACATGATTTTTAATGTCTTTCATGAAAATCTCATTTTACTGGAAATGGCACTAGAGCTGTGAGAAAGCTACATACAGTATTTAAAATAAAATATCTAAGTGATCTTGCAATGTATTAGGACAAGTTTTAACATAAATTACACTATTAAAAAAACCTTTAGAATGTATTATCAGGCCTTCACTACCCCACTACAACTTCTGCTATTTTCAAGCAATTTCTCAGAATAATAAAACTTTTTGAGAAGAAGCAAGTTCATCATTGAAATAACTACAATAGAACTTTCTTTGGGTAGACAGAACAAATAATAGACCTGAGAACCAATTAAATATGATTGTTCAGGCACATTAATATTGGGGAATACTTACAAGTTTTCAATTTTCCCTTTCCGTGGTTGGTAGCATTTATCTATTGAGTGGAGTTTTGGTTTGGGCAGAATGATTCCTGGGGAGGAGACCGATAATAGTCAAACGCAGGAGGACTTATAGGGCATTGGGATCCATCCAAACCGGCTTCCAAGAATGGAAAAGCAGGAACACTGAGATAAATACTCCCCCCCCCCTTTTCAGGTACTGTTATGACGTAAGTTGGGTCCTAATTACGGCCACTGATTTCATTCAGTCTTACAGTGGAAACCTAACTACTTTTACAGTACCACATCAGAAAGTTTAGAGAGCAGATGTATTTAATGCAACCTCATTTTAGCAATGGGGCGATAAAATTATTGTTTCCCTTGAAGGGAACTGGAAATTAGGAGAAGGGAGATTTAGTTATTATTTTTTTCATTGATAACATATGACGCTATATCAGAAATAAAGCCCGAACTGGAGGAAATCACTTGGTTGCTGTAATAGTAGCTGATCACTGCACTTTTGATTATCAGTTTCTGAATCACAGATAGCTTGCTTACTTTGTTACTGTTGTCTTACTTGGTGTCTCCAGTCAGTGTCTAATCAATCTCTGACAATCCATTTTCTAGGTGATCCCTAGAACCACCAGCCATCTCAGCTTTATGAGTATTTCCCTTGTAAACATGGTTTGAAAGGAAAGAGTTGGCTTGGTGTTCAACAGAAACAAAATTGTTATGTTTATTTTTGTCATAGAGCAAGTTCTTGCTATTCATGAAAGGTATGTCTTGAATTCATAAATACCGTTATTTTAGAGAGAGTTGCTGAGTCAGTGGAATACTAGCATGACTGACCAACATAATGAGTCCCTCCCACAGACCAGCCTTGCGGTTCGCATATCCGTAGGGTACTTACATACATTACCTCAAGAAACCCCTATAACAATCCTATATTGTAAATATTATTATCAATGTATTTTGTATCATAGACCTCGGTGTTGACTGTGAGAAGTACAAAAAGCATTTTAAATCCTAAAATCAAAATATATATAATAGATTCAGTAATCCTTTTTTATTAACTCTAAAAACGTTGTTCATCTTCTGAGTCATGAACTGTTTGAGAATCTGATGAACTAACATCATCAGATGATCAAGCATCCAGTGCCCATTACCTATAAATTATAAAGATCGATAAATATTCCCAAAGCTTTAAGATTGATATTTACATACATTTCATGGTTTCTAAGGTGACCCTAAGTCTTTGTTCTTCCACTAAATATTGGTGACCTAAATGGCAGCAAATCACCCATAGTTTGTATCTGGATTTTTGAAATTATCACTCCCTATCTGTTTCTGTCCCATTTTTTTCTAAATGCACTATCCTCCTACAGACAGCCATGCAGAGCACTCAGTGTCTGCCTATTTGAAGATGTAACACACTTTTCTCTGGTGTACATGCTGGCAAATGGAATCTTGCATCACGAAGTATGTGCATATTTAATTTCCCTAATTAATTTTCCTTCCAAACAGGTTGTATACCAATTTGCATTTTCATCCCCAGTTTAGGAATGTCCATTTCTTTATACTCTCACTTACACTTAAAATTATCCAACAATAAATAGTATTTAGTTGATTTTTTAAAAAAATCCCATTGCTGTTTTATGGTACAATCCTGATTATTAATGGGACTGCACATGTTTTCATAAGGATTTTTTCATAATTTTGTGTCCCATTGTATAGGTTTTTCTGTGAATTTGCTATTTGTATCTTTATCCATTTAACCTTATTTACTGTTTTGTCATTTCCTTATTAATTTGCTTGTCTTTGATTTCCTTTGTGGTATCTTTTGTCATGCAGAAGACTGTAAAGAATGTTGAAAAGGCAGTTAACTTGTAGCATGAGCATACAAGTTAAGCATAATTCTTGATAGAAATACAACATGAGAAATCCAAGAGCCTGTCAAAACATTTCTTTATCTTCAATATTGGTGATAGTCAAAGGTTTCAGAAGATAACTCCTAAAAGAATACATGCATATATTCCTCCTTCTAAGTTCTAATCTTTACAACTATCTTAGGTATAACATCAATCCTATGTGAATGAGAATAAAAAATAAAGAAATGTGGCTTGAAGAATGTTGAGTAATCTCTCATTTTAAAAATCTTACCTTCTGTCTTAAATCAAGTCTCTGATTCTAACATGTTTCACTAAATTGTCATTATTACATTATTTTCAATTTAAATAATCCTGACTGTGGTTGAATGGATTTTGATTGAAACACCAATTTCAAGGATCAGTGTTAAGGGGGATTTAAGTCTGGGGATGAGTATAATAGGAGGACAGAACGTACATGAGAGCCTGTGGTCACAGTTGGTAACCATAAGAAAGTCCAAGGCAATGCAGAGTGACTTTGGTGTGTCTTTGATGGTGTCTAAGGCATAAGCAAGGATATTGTCAACAGTGGGAAGTTTGGATTAGAGGGCGGCGATGAACTTCATGTAAATTGACAAGTGGGCCGGATGAGAAGTGATGAGAGCTTGAACTCATATCGAAAGAGTAGATCGAGGGAGGAGACAATAGTTTTAGTACACACTTAATAGAGGAATCCTCCTTCTACTTCCCCAGTGAGCCTGGCAGGGAAATGGGTCTTGGATAAGATAAAAAGTCGGAACAGGTCAGGTGGAGGAAGTTTCCTCCAGGGTTCTTTGTAACTGGGATAGGGTAACTTTTAGAGATATGTTCCTGGCTCAGCAGTAGACTCCTTTCTTAGTCTCACTTTGTGTGTTGGGGTGTGTGTGTAGGGGAGGCAGCATGATTTGAAAGTGTCTGATTGAAGAAGGGGAAGAAACAATGCTCTAGAATCCAGAAGTACTAACTCGGGTGTTGAGAAATAACGGCCAGTGATCAAGAAGTTAGGCAGATGTTTCCCTATCTTCTTATTTGTTTAGACTGAGGGTCACGCTCACTGCTCATTGACTAAATCCTTCTCACGGAAATTTTTTGTTTGGTCTGCACAAGACTTAACTATTTTAAGTCAACATATAAGAAATTGTACATGAGGATTCCTGGCTTCTGTGTAAGAACTGGAAGCTCTGGAAACCTGGTCCTCGTTCCCATGTGGCGGCAGGCAGTGGAGCTGAAGAATCGTTTCTTGATGGAATTTTAGTGCTCACTTCTTCATTCTCACCACATAGCTTGCTTCTTACACATGGCCTGTTCCACTGAGATTTGTGGTGTTCTTTCTCTCCTCTCCTCTCCTCTTTCTCTTCTCTCCCTTTCCACTCTCTCCTGTCCTCTCTTTCCCCTCCCCTCCCCTTCTCATCTCTTCTCATCTCATCTGCCTGATTTCAGTAAGCAGTTTGGAGACTTCAGGATAAGATAAGTCTCAGCGTTAATCTTTGGGACATAGAGGAGTGTGTGTGTGTGTGTGTGTGTGTGTGTGTAAATATATATGCACGTACATCTGATTCAACCGTTACCAATAAATAAAAGATAAAGGTCTGTAACTTACCCTTATACTCAAAGAGAAGCCTTTCATGCCTTAGATGCTTCTGTGAAATTAGCAGTGTCAAACCCATGGCCTCACGGCTAATATTATTTGGAGGTACGCGAAGGACCAAAGATAACACAAAATGACCCACTAGGAGCCTGCACCACAACTGCCACCAGAGGGTCCTTCTAGACTGATAATGCAGACCTAGTGTTACATCCTAAAGACAAGAGGGATTTGTGTCAGGGAAGGTCTAACCTCGCTAGTAAGGAGGAGATTGTGCTAATGGTGGCTGGAGATTCTAAGGCAGAAGTTAGAAGTAAGCACTCTCAAAGGCAGGGGACTTGAGGATAGGAATTTTCAGGATTTACTGAAAGACTCTCTGGAAGCTGTTAACTCTTCACGTGTGTTACCCTTGAACTTTGGCAAAAGTTCTGTACTGTGTACAGTTCTGTGTGTTTTAATTTAATAAATTAGTTTTGGTATTTTTATGTGCTTATTGTACAGGCATGGCAGCATTGTTGGCACACATATTTTAGTTAAGCCCCCTCAAGGATGTTTTCGTCCTTGTTTGTATTCCATGGTGTGCTATGGATGTGCTATAATTTAAGTAACCCATGTTTTTTCACCTTTTCTTAAACAGTGTGGGAATGGAGAACAAAGACATCTTTTGTTGGTACTATGCCACTCCCGGAAAATGGACATTTTTGTAAGACAGCCTACTGTAAAAGGACATGCTCCTTATAGTGTGTGTGACAGTGATCCAGTGGCTCACGCTATTCGAGCCCCTTCCTGGTTACTCTCAGAGCTACCTTATCTATGGCACAGAGATTGGAAAATGCTGCATCTGTGTATAATTTTCTTTTCCTAACATGACCCTTTCAAAAATTGTTATATCCTTGATAGTCTGCAAGGTTGTGTTGTGAGAGACAAAATACCCAGCTAGGAAAAGACACGTGTTCCACTCTGACAGCCATATCTGTTTTTGTGTTACGTTGACTTACCTTCCTGGTGGAGAGTCCATGCTCATCTGATTCTCTGAGTACATTCTGTTATCTGTATTGATAGAACTACATAACTGGACCAATGTGGAAGCAAAGGAGAAAAGTGTTCTGGAACCACCCTGAGGTTCCAGGCTGTGAAGATGTGCACATTCGATGTGCCACTCCAGCTTTTCTCCTGAGTGGAGCAGATTTCAGGATTCACCCAGTTGTTTAGGCCACGAGCCAGGCAAGATCATGGCATCGCACAAGGGGAGCACTGATCTTAGTTACACATTGGACATGTTCCTACACTTTCTCCACATAGAATATTTTGGGACTGCTCTGGGCAAAGTTTAAGACATGAGAGTTGTTATTATAATTGTTCTTATTGTTATTTATTTATTTATTTATTTATTTATTTATTTATTTATTTATTTATTTTATTCCTCTGCCCATTTCTGTGTTTGTTTATGTCCTGGTATCACCTTTTTCATTCTCCCCTGACTTCTATGTTTCATGTTTCCTGTTGGCTACTAAAATTTACCAGGCCTCTCTTCTCTGAAAAATATCCCAGTGCTCCAAATTCATTTCTGCTTTCCACCAAAAATTACCTCTTTTTTTTTTTTTTTATTGATCAATCACAGCAAATAGGGAGACTTTCTGGAAGTTGGAATGGCTACCGTAGCTTGCTTAAGCTTCCTGGAAATACTTGAGCTTAACCACATAAGCGAATGTTATTTTGGGTGAAATCTCAGGCAGAATGACAGAGCAAGGGGTGTTAGCCACTGGGGCGAGATATTTGCCAGCCTCGGGGAAGCCTTCCCACACTCTTTACTGGACCCCAGCTGAAGATCTGTTTCTGGCTTGGCCGACTCCTACTTCCATCAGTGTCTTGACCTAGCAGTGAAGAGAGAAAACCAATACTGCTGTTACACGTTACAAACTGAGCGAACTAATATGTTTTCAAGGGCACATTTTCCAATTTCCAAATTATGCTGGCACTTCATTTATCACTCTTAGTTCTCACTGAGTTCTTAGCATTCTGCTTTCAATTGGTGTCTTGACAAGAGAGTAGGAATTAAAGCACAACACTGTAAACATTGTCTCTGACAGCAACTCAGGGAAACATTCGGTAGCAGGAGGGTAAAAAATCTGTATCTTCTGATTATTTGCACATTTAGACTATACACGTTATTCAAGTTTTCACTTTGGATAAGTAATTGAGAATTATTTACATTTGATCCTTTTAATATTAAATATAATCTTTTGTGGCCTAAATGTCTCAAGATGTGTATGAAGTGTTAAAGCAATGATATAATAAGTTGAAATGATTTGTATATTCAAAAAAGCTAGAATTACTAGTGAAAATTACACTGTAATTAGAAAAATGTGTTATCAATGTGTGAGGCCAAATTTTATCAACAGACCTAGAAAATAGTTCTAATAACAATATAAATGAATTGTAGTGAAAACATTGACCTTGTCTGAAAAATAGGGAGCATGTGTGAAGCATATGTGTATGAGAAATGTGTAAGAAATATTAAGGAAGTTATTTTGACTACAAAACTTGAAAATATCTAACATTATGGATTCCTATATTTTTGTAGCATTTTCAGAGGAATAGATATAGTATTCATGTAAAATTGGTTCTTTCCGTAATCTTAAAAGCCTGCCAGTTAGTAAATACTACTTTTCCTATTAAGTTTGAATGAATTTTGTTACCCCTATCTTTCTGACTCCTTCAGAAATGTCACTCCCTACAGTGAATCATTACCGAACCCCTTGCACATGTTTTCCAAAACCACTTTCAAAACTACCATCTCCTTTTTATACATTTACACAAGAGATACATAGTAGGGTATGTTTTGTCATTTTACAGATAAGGACATTGATGCCCAAAGAGGTTATGTGTCTTGCCTGAAACCCGGAAATTGGTATCTGAACCTCATTTTCTCTTTTCTAATTGACTAAAATGTCTGTGTTCTATTGCTTTCTAGAATAACAGTCTCATCATATACATATAGTGTTACAGCGATGAGATCATAAGTTTACATATATCTGTGTATGTATATAAATGTGTATGTGTGTGTATCTACATATATAGCCTTCGTCGTGATGCTGAGACATACCACTGAAGGAGAGCGGTATCACATTTCAGTTTCGGAAGATCATAAATCCATAATATGATTCAAATGATGGTGTTTTTATGAGTAGGCACTAGTTAAAATAGTTTAGATTTGTATGCAATCACGTCTCTCTCCTTTTGCATTTTTCATGCATGCCTCTTAGATCTATATTTCCCTCAGACAATTCACTTTTCAGATAACATGTCTGTTTCCACAATACACACTTTACATTTTCTTAGCCTCCGTTTACCTCTCTTTTCATGTTATCATTTCTTCAAATCAGTAAGATCAAATATCTAAGCCTTTGTTTTCATGTATCTTTCAGCACAAAAATGTAAATGTGTTCACAGGTATGGAATACTATGGGACTTTTCAGATAGTGTTTAGTCACATTTGGATGATTGAAGATAAATGTTTTAATAAAACAATCTGGGAACTTGAGATGATGTGTAGAGAATCTGTGCTTAAGAGATAAATACAGGGGCACCTGGGTGGCTCAGTCGTTGAGCGCCTGCCTTCAGCTCAGGGCATGATCCTGGGGTCCTGGGATCAAGCCCCACATCAGGCTCCTCCGCTGGGAGCCTGCTTCTTCCTCTCCTACTCCCCCTGCTTGTGTTCCCTCTCTCGCTGGCTGTCTCTCTCTCTGTCAAATAAATAAAAATAAAAAACCTTAAAAAAAATAAATACAATATTGTTACAAATAATACAAGGAGATCTATAAATAAATGGCTCCTCAGACTAACAGAATATTTTAAAAGTAACATCTGTAAAGTCTATTACAAAACAATAGTCATAACAGAATAAGTTGAGAAGTAAGTTTATTTTATTTTTTTTTCTTTCTTTTCCATCACTACCACAGGGTAAGACAGTATCATTTCTTATCTGAACTGGTCTAATTCCATTATTCCCTCTAAAACATTCGTTATACTTGAGCCAGGATGATCTTTCCAAACTGAAATGTGATTATATCACTCTCCTTCAGTGATCTATCTCAACATCAAGATGAAGACCAAACTCCATTTTAAGTCTGATTTAATATGACTTTAAACCTCTGTTGTAACATATTCCTACTGTCCATGTAGACATGTCTTCTCCTGACTGGCACACTCTCTCTATTCTAGGACCTCATGCCTAATTAGGTCCTATTTGAATATCGCTTGTTAACAACTTTCCTGAATGGGTGTAAGGTGTGCCAGTGGTATCCTGAATAAAGCCCTATACTGATAGTTTATCTCACAAATTAAAATTACTTAGGTATTTTTGTTCCCACTTGGCTCTAGGCTCCTTGTTATTACACAGTGAAATTTGTTCATCAGTATATCTTATGATCTAAGAAATATAGGTTTAATAAACATGCCATTGATTAATGTTTATAGCTACATTTTATCTCACAATATTATGAACTGTGAATATCTTGGCAAATACAGTTGTTATTCAGCATTGTAAATATTGCATGTAGTGAGTGAACATGGTCACTTCTGTCTAGTTAAATTTGTATGTATTTATACATATTAAGTTGTAGACGCATACGGACTCTTGACTTTAAATCTATGCTATAGACTTTACATTTTTAGAGTTATTTTAGTTTTGATTATGACATAGAAGATACTAAAAACCAAAGGAAATATTACACGAATTAATGAAACGATACAGTGTAATAATATGAGGCAACATATTTTAAAATAGGCATTTATGACTTAATAATAGCATTCCCGATCAGCTTTCTGTCAGAGTTAAAGTGGAACTGGTATAATAATAGGCCTACTTTATAGAAAAGCATTGATAAAGAATTTTCGTGGTTGATGATAAACTTGAGCTGGCTTCCTACAAAACAAATTATTCAGCTATACAGTGACTTTCCCAAAGAGCACATTTGCATGATCTTCAAGTTCACTGCTGGAGAGACTCTAAATAATAATCAGGCCATAAAGCCAGAGAAAGGCATTTTAGATTGCCATATAATTTGCACTGAGAACTTTTGAGAATTCCAATGGAGGCTGAACATCAGTAATCCTTCTTGGATAATAATGGAAATAATTAGGAAGGCTTCAAACAGCCTGTCTCTGTAAAAGTTTAGTGTCCTAAATGTGAGAGAGCAAGAACATTGAAAGTTGTTTAATGGCTTTTTGAACAGATCTAATCAGGCAAGTTTTACCCTCTGACACAAATTGGGTCTTGGCTGATGAAAATTGAAGCTACTGTTGCAAGGAACATTCAGATTCTTGCATACTTTTTACCTGCTTGAACAAACCATAGAGGAAAGTAATGATATACCTGCCTTAAATCACTTGGCCTTTCAAATTTGATATGCATTTAGAAGCAAACTGGAAATCTTTTCAAAGTGAGCAAAAAGAAAATATTTCAAATGTCCCTACATATTACTTTTATAACTCTTTCATAAGCCACTTACATAGTCAAGGCAGAATCTTAATTATACTAGAAAAATTAAGATAATTAAATAGAAGTGAACCTAAAATCTGTTTCTGAGATCTACTTTTATATCTTCCATTGAATTATTGTGTATCTTTGGGATACTTTCAACTAAACATGTTTACAGAATTTCCATGTTATTCTACTCCAAGATAGTATTTATCATCATTCAGAAGAACAAAGTCAACTTGAGTTAATGTAGGGAAGTCACCTATTCCAAAATTTGCTTATTTTTTTTCATACTATTGACAACTTTAGAAGTGTGCTCTTGATTTGTGAAAAAGACAGAAATAATATCAATATTAACTCATACTTGACATAACTCATACCCAATCCAGAAATCTTACAGAGAGCATGAAATAACCTGGAAAGGGACCATTTCTGAGCATTGTGGTTGTTCTGGAACTTAAATAGTATTTTGAAAAGTGTTGCTAACATTAATTAATGCTTCATTTTACACATTTAGGAGTTCAGATCTATGAGAAGGACAAATTTTAAAGTCTTAAGAGAGCTACCCATTTCAACTAATCTATGCTAGATATTTGACTACTATACTTCAAGCTGTCTAATAAATTTGGATGATATGTTGTATGTTCAAATTTATTACGAACATTAAAAAGTTGTGGACACCACTCACACAAACTAACTCAAAATGTATCAAAGACTTTAAGATCTGAAACCATAAAACTGCTAGAAGAAAACAGGAAAAAAGCTCCTGGACATGGATCTTGGCAATGATTTTTTTTGGATATGGTAGCAAAAGCATAAGCAACAAAATAAAAAATAAGGAAGTGGGACTACATCAAATTAAAAAGCTTCCACACTGGGGTGCCTGGGTGGCTCAGTTGGTTAAGCGGCCAGCTCTTAGTTTCGGCTTGGGTCATGATCTCAGGGTCTTGGGATCTGCTCCATGCTCAGTGGGGAGTCTGCTTGAGGACTCTCTCCCTCCACCCCCTCCCACACTCGGGGTCATGCTCTCTCTTTCTCTAAAATAAATATTTAAAAATAAATAGAAATGAAAAGTTTCCATACAGCAAAAGAAATGATCAACCAAATGAAAAGGCGGCTGCAGAATGGGGGAAAATATTTACAAATTATATCCAAAGTATATAAAGAACTCATACAATTCAATAATAACAAAAATCCTCCAATTAAAAAAGGGCCAAAGACCTACATAGACTTTTTTTCCAAAGAAGACATTCAGATGGCCATAGACACATGCAAAGGTGCTCAACATCACTCCTCATGAGGGAAAAGCAAATCAAACCCACAGTGAACTATCTTCTCCTCATACTTGTTAGAATGGCCATCATCAGAAAGACGAGTAACAAAGGCTGGTGAAGATGTGGAAGGAAGGCAACCTCTGTGCACTGTTAGTGGGAATGTAAACTGGTGCAGGCACTGGAACACAGTATGGATGTCCTCAGAAAATCAAAACTAGAACTACCATGTGATCCAGAAATCCCAGTTGTTGGTATACATCTGAAGGAAGTGACATCACTGTAGAAGCGATATCTGCCTCATGTTCATTGCAGCATTGTTTGTAACAGCCAAGACATGGAAATAATGGAATGTCCATCAGAGGTGAATGGATGAGCAAAATCTGGAAAATGTACACA
The DNA here is from genome assembly GCF_024610735.1 of Ursus americanus. Taxonomy (NCBI): domain Eukaryota; kingdom Metazoa; phylum Chordata; class Mammalia; order Carnivora; family Ursidae; genus Ursus; species Ursus americanus. The sequence goes on along the minus strand of NC_142149.1, from coordinate 46,009,082 downwards.
CACACACACACACGGAATATTCAGCCATAAAGAAGAAAATCCTGCCATTTGTGGCAACATAGGTGAATATTGAGAGCATTATGCCAAGTGAAATAAGTCAGAGAAAGACAAATACTATATGATGTCATTTACTCGTGGAATCTAAAACAACAGCAAACAACAACAACAACAACAACAAAAACAAAACAGAGAAAGATCAGATTTGCTGTTACCAGAGGTGGGGATGGGGGGGTTGGAATGAGGAGAATTGGAGGAAGTTAATGAAAAGAAACAAACTTCCAGCTATAAGATAAATAAATACGAGGAATGTAACATATACAACATGATGACTATAGCTAATACTGCTGTACGGTATATTTGAAAGCTGCTAAAAGACTAGATTCTAAAAGACCCCATCACAAGGATAAAAACATTTTTCTTTTCTTTGTGTATCTATGTGAGCTGATGTTAACTAAGCTTTATGTGCTAATCATTTTGTAATATATGTGGGTCAAGTCATTATGTAATTTATACCGTTCTGTATGCCAATTATCTTGATAAAACTGAAAAAAATCAAATTTGTGGAAATGGCTTTCTATGTGCTCTAAAAACTAAGATATTTTTGTAGAATCACCTCAGTAATTTTCAGCAAGACACTTACTGGAAATATTCAGGTTGAGAGTTATCTTTATGCTTTTTCTGATAAATAATAGTTTGTCTTTGAGCACATCTTTCTTTTCTTCCTTCTGAAAATTGTAGGCAGAAAGATGAATAATTGATTTTTAATAGACTCTGTGTGCATGTACATGTGTGTAAATTTCAGTAACATCTGGTTTTAGTTTCTAGGAAAAAGCTAATACTGGTGAAATCAGTAAGTGATACAGTGGTGTTCCTATCTGACATGGGATGTCAATGGAAAGCTTATTGGATTAAGCAACTCTTCATGGAAATACACACATCATTGTAAATCTACTTAGGGAAAAGATAGTGAAAGTAGAAATTATTATCATTTTTCCCATAAAAACCAGTTCTCAATTTACACTTGCCATGTTGCTAATGGGTCTTGGGAAATCTTAAAATTGAAATGAAATATTTACTTCATTTTTCTATTTGTTGTTATTTTAACAAATTCCAAGTTTTACGTGGTGCTTTATCTTCCTCTTAAATGTGACTTCTTCATGGCCTCTCTGTTAAATTTCATTGTTTAAGATTGCCTTTTAGCCCAATTTTAAGAGTTGTTGTTATTTTGTAAGCTATCCTTTGCCTTTCTGATGCTACTAAGTATCTTCGGAATATCAGAAAAATGTTGTCCTTCTTTAGCTTTTGAGTTATACTCACTTGAACAAAAAGCCATACAAAAGAATTTCAGAAGCATAGAAATACACCTTAAATTATTATGCTGTTTTCAAGTTATAATAAACTTCCTTAACAGATTTAAAATTTCACCATCGGGATGACTCTTTTGAGCAAGTAAGAGGTTTTATAGCCAGAATGCTATTATTCAAGTATTATCGATAATATATATAGGAACATCTTTATAAACTCTCAACCAAGATAGCCTAGTCCAACTGTGGGCAAGTCTAAGAACTAGAAAGCTTTTTGATATTTTGAACCTACTCTTAAATTTTTCATTTTCTTTCAGAACTCTGTCATTCTATTCACTCTTCTTTCTGTATTCTAGTGTGTTTGATTTTGACTACTGTCCAATTTCCTTATTCCTCTGTCACTATCTTGAAACTTTGTTCAGTACACACTGACATCATTTTTCACTCATCAGTATTCTTCCTTCTGAAATTTGTCCTTCTCCCATCAATATCCAAACAGAACTCTCTAGAACCAAACCTAAACTTAACATCTTATATAAAAATTAACTCAAAATGGATCATAGATCTAAATGAGACATTTAAAAAAACGCTATAAAACTTCTAGAAGAAATCACAGGAAAAATTTTTCCTTTGCTTAGGTTAGACAAGGAGCTCTTAGACATGACACCAAAGGTACAATCCATAGAAGAAATAAAATAATATAGACCATCAAACTTAAAAACTTTTGCTCTGTTGTGTGATCCCTATTAAGAGGATCAAGGTCTATTTAGAGTATCAAGTTTGTCATTGACACATTATCAAATCACATATCTGAGAAACAATTTTTATCCAGAATATATAAAGAATTCTCTAATCTCAGCAATTAAAAAAAAAATCAGAAAATAGGCAAATCATTTTAACAGATATTTCTCCCAAAAGGGTATAGAGATGGCAAATACACACGAGAGAAAAGATGTTCACCATCATTAGTCATTAGGGAAATGCAAACTAAAGCTACAGTAAGATACCATTGCATACCTATTAAAACGGCAAAAAAATTAAAAAATACAGTATCAAGTGTTGACAAGGATAGAGGGCAACTGGATTTCTCAAACATTGTTGATGAAAACGTAAAATGTCATAGCCATTCTGGAAAGCAGCTCAGCTGTTTCTTAAAGTTAACAACCACGATACAGCCCTGCCCTCCTGGGTTTCTATCCTAGCGAGCTAAAGTATGTTCAGTCACTTTATAGTAGCCAAAAGCTGGAAAGCACCCAAAATTCAACTGGTGAATAAAGTGTGATACAACAAATACAAAGAAACAAACTAATGATACAAAGAATGATTTAGAAGGATGTCAAGGATTTATGCTGAGTGCAAAAGCCAATCTGAAAAAATTGGATATGATATGATTCTGTTTCTATAACATTCTTGAAATGGCAAAATCATAGTGATAAGTAGTCAGTTGCTGCCGGAGGTTAGGGTTGGGAGGAGGACAGAACTGTTAATGGGTAACATAAGGGAGTGTCTTTGTGCCCATGGAGCCGTTCTGTACCCTAATGGTAATATGTACCATGTGGTGATGCTTCAACAAATTTACACTTGGTATAAAATTTCAAAGAACTATACACATAAAAGAGAGCAAAAGAAGAGTGCATTTAAAATCTATATAAAGTATATTTGCAAGTTAAGGGTATTGTGCCAATGTTGGGGCACCCGGGTGGCTCAGTTGGTTAAGTGTCTCGCTCTTGATTTAGGCTGAGGTCGTGATCTCAGTGTCATAAGATCAAGCCCCGCATTGGGCTCCACTCTGGGGGTGGAGCCTGCTTGAGATTCTCTCTCTCTCCCTCTCTCTCTCTGCCCCTCCCCCAACTCGTGCATGTGCACTCTCTCTGAAAAGAAAAATTAAAAAAAAAAAAAGAGTATTGTACCAATGTGAGATTCCTGCTTTTGACCATGTACTGTGGTTATGGAAGATATGATCATTGGGTGAAGCTGCTTTAAAATATACCAGAATGATCATTACTATTTTGAAACTTCAGGAAGCCAACATATTTCAAAATAAAAAGTTGCATTTAAAAGAAAGAAGAGGGAATTGGGTATTTAGGGACAATTAGAAGTCTGTCACACTCAATAAAAAGATTTAAGGTCTTGAACAGGATTACAGTTTTTAAATTTCATTATTTTCCTAACACTATCATAGCTTAAGCAAAACCGCATTTAATAATATATGAATCTAGAAGAGAACCAGGTGATTTAAAATTAAATTTCCAGCTAAACATCTTAGGATGTTAAACCATAGTTTATTCTTAAATTTCATTCTTAAAATTATTAATGTCAATTAAAACCAATATATTAAATTACTTTTAGTTTATGACAAAAGTAACACTTCTTAAGAAAAATCAGTTAAAAACTTCAGTATGCTTTTATTAATTACTTGAATAATAAAGTTTCAGGGAGATCACTTAGATTCTAATTTATCATATTAGTCCTTATCAACAAAGATTTTCAAAGAAAGAAAAAAATCTATATTTAATTAATTTATATTTAACTTCAATTAAATTCCTCCATATAACCTTCTGTGAAGTTAAATCTTTTTTTTTTTTTTATTTCCAGACAATTGGATGAATTTGGGCATTAAATCCTGACCTTTGGTCCTTAGATATACTTCACATGCTTCAAGTATTATTGATTGCTTGAGTCCAATTATTTCTCCAGTGCCTGTGGGATTCTTAAAAACCCCTAACATTTGCAGGAAATGACCTTTATCGTACCCCATCATGCAACAGCTGTCAGAGATGTTTCTGCTGCCCATTCTCTGTCATACAGAGATAGAGTTTCTTCAGTAAGACCTCTGTTGTTGGGCCAGTAAAACTGCAGAGCTTCATTTTCTAAGACTCTTTTGACATTGAGGAAGATACCAGGTGACAATAACAAAGATAAATGTTAGTGATTACCACATGAGACTTATATATGGTCCGTGTCCTGCAGCAATGGAGATAATTGGAAGCTATGGAAATACTACAGATCCTAAACTTTTGCCATGTTAAGAATAAATATTTGGGTTGAAACCAGGAAAAAAATTTAGTTGTCAATTACTTGGCATTAGGCTGAAAATTCCCCTTGCTCATAAACTCTTATGAATGTAATTAAGTGCCCCAAGAAGCTGACACCTTGTCTGGGGGCTTGGTTGGAATTAAGTTGATAATCAGAATCATCAGAGGAGTCCTAAGAGAAAAGGGATTGACTGAACTGTTGTGGTTATTTTTCCCTAGAATGTGAAATCTGCTTTTAGATCAAACTATTCAGTTTCAACTCAGGGTAGGAAATAATAGCCTAGGTGATTATGTGCTGTGCCATTTTTTAAAATATTGATTCTTTCTTTAATACCACTGGTTTTTCTCAAGCACTTGGTGTTTCCTGGCCAGTTGGTCACATTTACTACCAGGTGATTAAAATCTACAGTATATGCAACTGGTAGAGGTTTCCTTGGCTACTGTAGAGGTTGGCTTCCTCACAGGACTTTCCCAGAATGAGGACCATGGTAGCCGCTCTCTGTAAATGAGCAGGGGTAATCATAGTGGTCTCACCTATAAGGTGACTGGCTGAAGAGCAGACAGGGTATTGGGAGTCCATGTAGTTCCCAATTTAAATAATGAATTTCCCTCTAAGGTTAAAAGGCTTTAGTGTATTTCTTCTTTAAAGAAAGTTGCTCTTCACATTTTCCTTTTTTCCTCCTCCTTGGTGAAAAAGCAGAGAGGGGGAGCAGAGGAAACTGCAAAGAATAAAATAGGACAATAAGAATGTGCAAAGGTTAAAAGAAGAAAAAGTTAAATTATAACAATCTTAGTGTTGTCTCTGTGCAGCTCTTATGCTTTGCATGGTTTTATTTATGTTTGCATTGTTGGTCTGCATTTGTATTCACTCTTAGTTTTGGCTTATAGCTTTTCTGTTACACTCACAGGGTCTTGTGGTTGGCAAACCACCCACACTTAACGTACTCCCAAACACACATGGTGCACATGTGAATCTGCACATGTACTCAGAGGAAGAGAGAGAAAGGGGAGACAAGTGATGAAAACAAAAGCAAAAACAAAAAGCAGTGAAACAGAAAAAAGCATTTAGCTAAGTAGAAGTAAAGAAGAAAAATGAAGCCTATATGGAAGAAAGAGATAGAGATTATTCTATGGAGGATTTGTGGCTCTGATTCATCTTCCAAAGATTGAAGAAAAGGATTTGAACTCAGATTTCTGCCACTGAAGCCTATACTCTAATAGCTGTCGTATTCTAGCATTACATTTAATATTTTTATTTATTTAGTAATTTTTACGCATGAAGTCCTGTTAAGTTCTATAAGAAGGAAAAATGCAATGAAGACTCATCCCTGCCTTCCAAAAACTTAACTTGCTATTCCCTGAAGACCTAACTAAATAGAAAAATTTTAAGGATATTTAATTACCATTTACCAACATATATTGAGTGCCTTTTGTGCATTACACACTGTGCAAGGCAATAGAAATACAAATAATAATAGATGATAAATAGGTAGCAGAATATAATCTTTGTCCTCAAATAATGTACAATATGGCTAGAGAATAGATTAGATTATAGAATGAGGAATGAGAACTCAGAAGAGTGAACCTAACCTAGTTGGGGTGGGACCCGGGGAGAATGGGGTATGGCTTTCTTTTAGAAGAGTTGATCCCAGCAAGGTTCGTAGGATGATAACAGCATTGCAGAGAGAAAGGGTGGAAATTACAAAAACGTAGAGAAAATACAGTACAGCAGAGGCACTGAAAGGTGTTTAATGTTGCTCAGGGTAGTTCCAAAAATGATTTGAGAAAAGCATGTTGGAAATGAAGTCAAGGGCCAATCTTAGACTCCCTTGCAAGACTTGCAAAGATTTAAGACTTAACCTCTACCTAATTAGAGAGCCTTTGAAGGCATTTAAAAAGTTAAAATGTCCATGCTACCCAGAGCAATCTACACTTTCAATGCTATCCCAATCAAAATACCGATGACATTTTTCAAAGAACTGGAACAAATAGTCCTTAAATTTGTATGGAACCAGAAAAGACCCCAAATCTCCAAGGAACTGTTGAAAAGGAAAAACAAAGCTGGGGGCATCACAATGCCGGATTTTGAGCTGTACTACAAAGCTGTGATCACAAAGACAGCATGGTACTGGCACAAAAACAGACACACAGACCAATGGAACAGAATAGAGAGCCAGAAATGGACCCTCGGCTCTTTGGGCAACTAATATTTGATAAAGCAGGAAAAAACATCCGGTGGGAAAAAGACAGTCTCTTCAATAAATGGTGCTGGGAAAATTGGACAGCTACATGCAAAAGAATGAAACTTGACCACTCTCTCACACCATACACAAAAATAAACTCCAAATGGATGAAAGACCTCAATGTGAGACAGGAATCCATCAAAATTCTAGAGGAGAACATAGGCAGCAACCTCTACGACATCGGCCAAAGCAACCTTTTTCATGATACATCCCCAAAGGCAAGAGAAACAAAAGATACAATGAATTTATGGGACTTCATCAAGATTAAAAGTTTCTGCACAGCCAAGGAAACAGAAAAACTAAGAGGCAGCCCACGGAATGGGAGAAGATATTTGCAAATGACACTACAGATAAAGGACTGGTATCCAAGATCTACAAAGAACTTCTCAAACTCAATACACGAGAAACAAATAAACAAATCAAAAAATGGGCAGAAGATATGAACAGACACTTTTCCAATGAAGACATACAAATGGCTAACAGACACATGAAAAAATGTTCAAAATCATTAGCCATCAAGGAAATTCAAATCAAAACCACACTGAGATACCACCTTACGCCAGTTAGAATGGCAAAAATAGACAAGGCAAGAAATAACAAATGTTGGAGAGGATGTGGAGAAAGGGGATCCCTCCTACATTGTTGGTGGGAATGCAAGTTGGTACAGCCACTCTGGAAAACAGTGTGGAGGTCCCTTAGAAAGTTAAAAATTGAGCTACCCTATGATCCAGCCATTGCACTACTGGGTGTTTACCCCAAAGATACAGACGTAGTGAAGAGAAGGGCCATATGCACCCCAATGTTCATAGCAGCAATGTCCACAATAGCTAAATCATGGAAGGAGCCGAGATGCCCTTCAACAGATGACTGGATTAAGAAGTTGTGGTCCATATATACAATGGAATATTACTCAGCTATCAGAAAGAACGAGTTCTCAACATTTGCTACAACATGGACGGCACTGGAGGAGGTAATGCTAAGTGAAATAAGTCAAGCAGAGAAAGACAAGTATCATATGATTTCTCTCATCTATGGAACATAAGAACTAGAATGATCAGTAGGGGAAGAAAGAGATAAAGAAAGGGGGGTAATCAGAAGGGGGAATGAAACATGAGGGACTATGGACTATGAGAAACAAACTGAGGGCTACAGAGTGGAGGGGGGTGGGGGAATGGGATAGGCTGGTGATGAGTAGTAAGGAGGGCGCATATTGCATGGTGCACTGGGTGTTATACACAACTAATGAATCATCGAGCCTTACATCGAAAACTGGGGATGTACTGTATGGTGACTAACATAATATAATAAAAAATCATTATAAAAAAAAAGTCTGATTGTAAAACCAGCACTGAGTGAAATGTATTTGAAATGTCATTCAGAGAACAGTGAGAGTATCAAAAGGCTGAGACCAATTAGGAAGGCAGGAAGAAAAGTTGTAAACATCATCAGATATCCAGGAGCTAGGTGGAGGGTGAAAAATATCTAAGTGTCCACACTCCCTCGATATATATGATAGCCATGCTGTGCACTTCACGAAAGCAGCGCATGTGGGCTTTCTGGACCTGTAAGTAAGTGTGCTTTGCCCTGCCCTCACACCCCGCCTGCTCCGTCTCTCTCTGTTAGCTCATGCGCAGCTGCTGCATCTCTCCCCAGACCTAGCTGCACATGGTTCCTGGCTTTGGCTTTGCCCCATACGCATTATCTTCTGAATGACGTGTATGTGCTCTCCAGCTAGTCCTGTCCTACTCAGTGCCCCAGAGTAGGTAGGACACCATATGGTTAATGACAGGTAGAAAAGACAAAATGATTAATTAGAAAGATATTTATGATGTAGGTAGGGGGGATGGTGAATGAGAGATGGTGCTTTTTACATGGAGGAGTAAGAAAAGATTAATCAACCACAACTCTGCCTACAACAACAGAACAGGAGATGGTATCATTTATTGATTTAGAAAATGTACAAGAAGGAGCCAGCATCATAACCTAAGGACAAGGTATCCCGTTTGTATCTATTGAGATGGAAGTGCCTCTGGGATACCGGATGGCAATTCCCTAAAAAGCAGCTCAATCTCTGAGGCTATGGAAAGACAGTTGGGAGTAATGAACATGTTAGCAGTAGTTGAAACCATGGCAACAGATGAAACCATTTAGATGAATTGCATAGAATAAGCAGAGGAGAAATTCCGGACATCAAACTTTGCAAGCATGGGCAAAGGAAAGGGAACATAAAGAAGGATCTGAGAGGTCAAACAAGATGAGAGTATTCATAAGAGTGACAAGCAGTATCAAATGTAATGAGTAGCATGTAAACTGCCACATGTTCTTTGGAATAGATGGACATTATATCAGTGACCTTGGAAAGGGGACTTCCTGTAAGTGACTGGAAGTTGGATTAAATGAAAAATGAGGAAGCGAGGCATTACAGGTTATTCTTCAGCTTGTTTGTAATTGGTAAGGTAAAAAGTTGAAAGACAAAATTTTTATAATTAAAAAATTATCTTCTTTCTTTATTGAGTAGGATAATCTAGCAATGAAGGAAAGATAGAAGATTTGGAAGAAAGAATATAATGAACGAGTCAAGTTTCTGAAGGAAGCAGGATGTAATATCCAGCTTGGAGAAGTTGGGATTGAGCCAAGAACGAAGGGAAAATGGTAATCTCTCTCAGGCCAGAGGAACAATTGGCAGTGATGTGTGGAAGAATGGAGATAGTCTTCAAGGACGAGGATTAACTATTTAGCAGTATAGGGTAAAAGAATGTTTTCTAAGTTTTAAAACTAAAATAAGTGACAGTGATAAGAGGCATGTCATTAAAACATTTACAAGCAACATTCACTGACTACTGTGTACTAGACATCGTGTCAGCCAGTTGGAAGTAGCAATTAAAAGGTCACCTATAAAATTGAGGAATTAATAATGAAGAATAACATTTTTAAATAAGAAACCGTTGGTGTGATGAGTATCCCAAAGGGGAAAGCAAGGTTTCTAACAATTTTTAAATAATTCAGATATTATAACTTTCTCTCCTATTACTAAATGGAGAAAAGTAGGAGCTGTGTGTTTCTACCTGCATTAAAGCTCTGATCATCATGTTCTCAAGTAGAATGTATAGTTCAATGCAGAGACATCTGAAATCATAAAAAAAAAATGTCTAAAATAACTGCCACCACAAAGCTGCTTTGATGAGAGAACAGATGGGTGACAGCACGGAGTTTCTATAAGCAGGTAGGAAAACAATCAGAGTTAGCAAACAACATCCGTGGTAACAAGCCTAGAATCCCCAAGAGGATATTTTCCTTTATTGGTGGGTAAACATTTAGCAGTTTTGATTACCAGAGCGTCTTCTAACCTGGTGGTGCCCACTCGCTAGAGTGTTTTCCAGAAAGCATTTCATATAGCTCATATTACCTGTAAAATATTTCATCTAGACAGCTTTATCAAAAAGTATTTAGTACTTTATGGGTTGTGCATTTAGGGTATGTGTCTCAAAGCACATACAATTCTTTCCAGATTCCTGAGAGAGGTAACGGGGAAAAATGAGTGTATGGGAATTGGTACAGTAGCCCTAAAAAAACCAAAAAGATGTGCTGAGAAGCTAGAAGTAAGATTTGACTGCAAAAGAGAAATAGATAATTATTCCCGTATGTATTACGTATTCCTGTATATAATTAAATTTACATGAGTGGTCCTTCTATCAGTTTTCTATTGCTACCATAACAAATCACCACAAACTTGGTGGCTCAAATCAACAAAAATTTATTATCTTAGAGTTCTATAAGTTAGAAGTCAGCAAGGATCTCACTGGGTTAAAATCGTCATGTTAGTTTGGCTGTATTCCTTTCTGGAGACTATAGGGTTGTGTATTTCCTTGCATTTTCCAGTTTCTAGAGGCCACCAACATTCCTTGGCTCCTGGCCCTCTTTTTCCATCTTAAAAGCCACCAATGTTGTATCTTTCTGGCCATTCTCAAATGGCCACATTTCCCTCTGACTCTGTCTTCTGCCTCCTTATACATTTAAGAGCCCATGTGGTTATATTGGGCTCACCCAAATAATCCAAGATAATCTTCCTATCTCAAGGTCCATAACTTTAATTATCTCTGAAAGTTCCTTCTGCCATATAGAGTATCGTATTCATACATCCCAGGGATTAAGATGTGGGCATCCTTGGGGCCATTACTCTGCCTACCACAGACCTATTGCTTAATAAAAAGTTGGTAACAGGAAAATGAAAAAAGACAAAAATAATTCAGATAATGCTGATTATTTTAAAGCAGATTTAAAAAAATATATATTTCCGTGAGATGAAACTAAGTTTTATATTCCCTGTGACCCCAGCAGTACCTTTCTACTTGAATAACAAATGATAAGAACTAAAAAAATGTATAGAAAGACCGAGGAAATAGTGAGGCACACCAGACAAGAAAGCAAAACACTTATACGATGATATGGGCTCACTTACAAACTCTGAGATCTAGGAAAAGTCATAATTTTAAATGTAAAATGGGGATATCAGTTACCACTATTGATATATGCATAGGTACTTTGTAAATGTAATTTCTCATTCTGCCTACCTGAAAACATTATTGTAAAAATCATACGAGCAATCTGCATGTGAAGGTTCTTTGTAAATTATAAAACACCGTGGGATTTTTACAAGATTTTGAAGGCACTCCACATATTTTACCAGCGATTTAAAGAAACTTGTGATATATTTGCTATTTGTTATTCTTATTTGTTATTGTAGGACTTTGATTATTCCTTTTTTAAATATTACAACAACTGAGATTGACAGGATGTTTGTTGTCCCAATTCATATATTAACAGATTCCACATTCTAGTGCTCTAGAAATAGAATTCTTTCCTCTCACCTCTTGGGTGCCCGCTCGTATTTCTATTTGTGAATTAAGGAATTCAACTCCAAGGGAAAGCCTGTGACATAATTTCATATCTCAGTTGAAACCTTAGCCTCTAACAAAGTGAAGAAAGAGGCTACCAATTTGAGGAGAGTGGTCAACTTGAAGGAAAAGAAAACTTGGACACAATTAATTCCAGAGATTTATAAAGAACTGGGATGTAAACCAGTAATTCTGACAACTTGGAGTTAGATTTCAGTTTGTTTTGGTTTGGTTTTAGAGGAAATTACACACAGTGTGGAATTTTGCCAATGCAATGGTATCTGTCGTACAATGAAAAAATTCTTACACTTGACCAATGAGCATATAAAAAATGCTCAACATCATTAATCATCAGAGAAATTCAAATCAAAACCACACTGAGATATCACCTCACACCCAATAAAATGGCTACTATTAAAAAAAAAGGAAAAAACAAAACAAAAAGTGAAAACAGGATCTTGAAGAGAGATTTGCATGCCCACATTCATTGCAGCACTAGTCACAATAAACAAGAGGTGGAATCAACCTAAATGTCTATCAGAAGATAAATGGATTTTAAAAATGCAGTGTATACATAACACCAGAATATTGTTCAGCCTCAAAAAAGAAAGCCTATTACATGCACAACATGGATGCACCTTGAAGGCATTATGCTGAGTGAAACAGGCTGTTCACAACGACACAGTTACTGGACGATCCGCTGATCCAGGGTATCTGAAGTAGTCCAGTTCTAGAAACAGAAGGTAGAATGGTAGTTACCAGAGGCTAGGGGTCAGGGGGGAAAGGGGAAACTGTTGCTATCTAAGGAGTATAGAGCATTTTTGTTTGGTTTGTTTTTGGTTTTGTTTTTCATTTGGTTTGGTTTGGTTTTACAAGATGAAAAAGTTCTGGCGATCTGCCTCACAACACTGTGAATAAACTTAACACTACTGAATCGCACATTTAAAAATGGTTAAGATGGTAAATATTAAATGTTTCAAAAAATCGCAGATGTCCTCCTGAAGGATACAGACCTGATGAGCACATGGTTGAACCAGCAAAGGCCTGGGGTCAAGATGAAGAGATGCTACTGGCAATAACTTAAAATGTATGTGGAAAAAAAAGAACGTATGGCCGTGAGCTCCTGGGGCAGATGCCTGTACATCACAGCAAAGGATTAAATGATACCAATGTAGTAACTCAAGAGTAAACACCCTCCCTCCCCACCCCCCCCACCCCCCCCGGCAAAGATGCTGGGTGTATACCAGGACGCACTAGCTTCCTGCCACGGACATAGAGTTTGCCTCATGGACACAGATACCCTCCTAGGGCAGAAAAGGGAAGTGAGGAAAAAAAGCAAACTATTAAATATTTTACCTAAGAAAGCAAAAACAACAAAAACGTCAGTTATTCCACAGTAATCATTTAAAATCTAATAGGGAGTTGTATTTTTAAAATGTTCAATATTTAAAGTGAAGGGAGACAATTCAGACTGAAAGAAACTCTATTAACTGGCAATTCTAAATCTAGCCACCTGCTGAAAGGTGGTCTCATAAGCAGAGCATGGCCATGCTAGAGAGTAACAACTGTGTTTTCTGCGGATACCTTAGTTGTAGTGTATGTTAACATGAGTATCCCTTTTCTCAGTTTTGGCTGAGGCCTCAAGCTAGTAACGGTCAGTCATGCCCACATTGCAAAAGAGGATATGAGTTCACTGAAGCAGACCTTGTCATAATTTTCATGAACTTTAGAAGACTACCTGCCTCTATTCTTTTAAAAATGTTGGAGAGAATATTAGAAAGGATTTTTTTTTTAAGAAGAGATGTTGGAATGCTCTTGTCTCACTACTGTGCTTTGAGGAATTTTTTGAGGGCCAAAGATACATAGGATGGATCCACTCGACGTCTATGTCAGGAGGTAGGTGGCTCCTTGGATTAGTCCAGAGTCCTGGATGTTCTCTTTGAGCTGCTTTAACAAGGTACTGGAGACTGGGTGGCTTATACAGCAAACTAGAAGCTGGGAAATCTGAGATCAAGGTGTGAGCAGATTTGATGTCTGGGGAGGACATCCTTCCTGGTTTACAGACAGTGCCTTCTTGCTGAATCTTCACATGGTAGAGTGAGAGGGAAAGGAACTGAGGTCTTTTCATCTCTTAAGAGATGAAAATCTCTTATACCAATCCTATCATGGAGGTACCACTCCTAGACCCTCATCCAAACCTAGTTATCGCCCAAAGTCCCCATCTCCAAAAATCATCGTATTGTGGATTAAGACTTCAACATATGAATTTTGGGAGGTCATGAATATTTGTGCATAGTCAGTACCTACTCTGGAGGATGTCCACTGGTCACATTTAATCCTTGGCTGTAACTTGCTGACATCTGTCCCTAGAGCCCATAGCCATTGTTCTTTTTGTTTGTTTATTTTTGCTTTTGTTTTTTGGGGGGGGTTATTTTTAATTTTTTTAATTTTTTAATATATTTTTTAAATTTATTATGTTAATCACCATACAGTACATCCTTAGTTTTTGATGTACTGTTCCATGATTCATTGCTTGTGTATAACACCCGGTGCTCCATGCAATATGTGCCCTTCTTAATACCCATCACCGGCCTAGCCCAATGCCCCATCCCCCTCCCCTCTAAAGCCCTCAGTTTGTTTCCCAGAGTTCATAGTCTCTCGGGGTTCATTCCCCCTCTGTTTAACCCCCCTTCATTCTTCCCTTCCTTCTCCTACCGATCTCCCTGCTATTCCTTATGTTCTACAAATGAGTGAAACCATATGATAATTGTCTTTCTCTGCTTGACTTATTGCACTTAGCATTATCTCCTCCAGTTCCGTCCATGTTGCTGCAAATGTTGGGTAATCGTTCTTTCTGATCATAGCCCTTGTTCTTTGATTTGCTTTTGAAGTCCTCACCAGTGATCACCACTTCATCTTGACTCAAGATGTGGCAGAGGAGAGGGGAAGAGAGATAGTGTGCTGGTCTGAGTTTCATCTAAGATCCTGTCCAGGACTCTGTAGAAGTACTGAGTGCATCAAGAAAGGGGTAAATCTGCAGATTCCTAGGAGCTGAGGGGGGCAGACATAAGTGGTTGTCCACAGAGTGCAATCCTGTATTCCTAGCACCATGAACAGAAAGTCAGTAATGCCTTCATTTCCTGACTGTTTGAGGGCACATACTCTATAGGACACCAGAAAAAAAGATAATGGGTGCATTTATAACCATTCAGCAAATATTGGAATTGAGTATCAAAGCTTGCTTTGTTGCAAGGGAAAATTTTGTGTCCCCTTCTGCCGTGCTTGCATTGATAGCTAGCATTTCTTGCTCTCTCTTCCCACTGAGACAGAGCTAGAAGAAGAAGAAGGGAAAACTAGTGCATGAAGAAAGTGAAAACATTTACTGAAACAGAGATTTTACTATGTCCCCCAAAGAAATAATTGGTAGATTGAAAATAGCTGACAGTGTCCACCCTGTGAGTTAGCATAGACTACTCTAATTAAATAGAGAAATATTTCAATGGTTATTCCAAATATACATATTACATCTAATATGTCCATATGAATTTTAAGTAGTTGCTCCCCAGAAAGCACTGACTGCTTTGCACAGCACTAGAAATGGTCTTGAATGCCAAAAAGTTCCGTCAAAATCTTTGTGGGTTTTTGCGATTTAAGCCAGAGATAAAAAATTCATTCCTTTATATAGATTATATCCAAAAGGAAAACATTGGAAATTAAAGATGTTATAGCAATTGTAAGTTGAAATTTCTTTGCATTAAGTTAAAATATGGTTATATTTGGAGAGAAGAGAGTATGAGAAATTGTCCTAAAGGTGACTGATAAGGAATTGTGAATTTTTATTTTTTTATTTTTTTTTAATGTTTTTTATTATGTTAGTCACCGTACAGTACATCCCTGGTTTCTGATGTAAAGTTCGATGATTCATTAGTTGCATATAACACCCAGTGCACCATGCAATACGTGCCCTCCTTACTACCTTTTTTAATTTTTTTAATTATTATTATTTTTCTTTTTTATAATGATTTTTTATTATATTATGTTAGTCACCATACAGTACATCCCCGGTTTCCGATGTAAGGCTCGATGATTCATTAGTTGTGTATAACACCCAGTGCACCATGCAATACGTGCCCTCCTTACTACCCATCACGGGCCTATCCCATTTCCCCACCCCCCTCCCCTCTGTGGCCCTCAGTTTGTTTCTCATAGTCCATAGTCTCTCATGTTTCATTCCCCCTTCTGATTACCCCCCTTTTCTTTATCTCTTTCTTCCCCTACTGATCATCCTAGTGCTTATGTTCCATAGATGAGAGAAATCATATGATACTTGTCTTTCTCTGCTTGACTTATTTCACTAAGCATTATCTCCTCCAGTGCCGTCCATGTTGTAGCAAATGTTGAGAACTCGTTCTTTCCGATAGCTGAGTAATATTCCATTGTATATATGGACCACAACTTCTTAATCCAGTCATCTGTTGAAGGGCATCTCGGCTCCTTCCACGATTTAGCTATTGTGGACATTGCTGCTATGAACATTGGGGTGCATATGGCCCTTCTCTTCACTACGTCTGTATCTTTGGGGTAAACACCCAGTAGTGCAATGGCTGGATCATAGGGTAGCTCAATTTTTAACTTTCTAAGGGACCTCCACACTGTTTTCCAGAGTGGCTGTACCAACTTGCATTCCCACCAACAATGTAGGAGGGATCCCCTTTCTCCACATCCTCTCCAACATTTGTTGTTTCTTGCCTTGTCTATTTTTGCCATTCTAACTGGCGTAAGGTGGTATCTCAGTGTGGTTTTGATTTGAATTTCCTTGATGGCTAATGATTTTGAACATTTTTTCATGTGTCTGTTAGCCATTTGTATGTCTTCATTGGAAAAGTGTCTGTTCATATCTTCTGCCCATTTTTTGATTTGTTTATTTGTTTCTCGTGTATTGAGTTTGAGAAGTTCTTTGTAGATCTTGGATACCAGTCCTTTATCTGTAGTGTCATTTGCAAATATCTTCTCCCATTCCGTGGGCTGCCTCTTAGTTTTTCTGACTGTTTCCTTGGCTGTGCAGAAACTTTTAATCTTGACGAAGTCCCATAAATTCATTGTATCTTTTGTTTCTCTTGCCTTTGGGGATGTGTCATGAAAAAGGTTGCTTTGGCCGATGTCGTAGAGGTTGCTGCCTATGTTCTCCTCTAGAATTTTGATGGATTCCTGTCTCACATCGAGGTCTTTCATCCATTTGGAGTTTATTTTTGTGTATGGTGTGAGAGAGTGGTCAAGTTTCATTCTTTTGCATGTGGCTGTCCAATTTTCCCAGCACCATTTATTGAAGAGACTGTCTTTTTCCCACTGGATGTTTTTTCCTGCTTTATCAAATATTAGTTGCCCAAAGAGCTGAGGGTCCATTTCTGGGCTCTCTATTCTGTTCCATTGGTCTGTGTGTCTGTTTTTGTGCCAGTACCATGCTGTCTTTGTGACCACAGCTTTGTAGTACAGCTCAAAATCCGGCATTGTGATGCCCCCAGCTTTGTTTTTCCTTTTCAACAGTTCCTTGGAGATTTGGGGTCTTTTCTGGTTCCATACAAATTTAAGGACTATTTGTTCCAGTTCTTTGAAAAATGTCCTCGGTATTTTGATCGGGATAGCATTGAAAGTGTAGATTGCTCTGGGTAGCATGGACATTTTAACTATGTTAATTCTTCCGATCCATGAGCATGGAATATCTTTCCATCTTTTTATGTCTTCCTCAATGTCTTTCAAGAGGGATTTATAGTTTCTAGAATATAGGTCCTTTACGTCTCTGGTTAAGTTAATTCCAAGGTAACGTATGGTTTTTGGTGCTAATGTAAATGGGATGGATTCCCTAATTTCTCTTTCTTCGGTCTCGCTATTCGTGTACAGAAATGCAACTGATTTCTCAGCATTGATTTTTTATCCTGCCACATTACTGAATTGCTCTATAACTTCTAATAGTTTGGGAGTGGCTTCTTTTGGGTTTTCCATATAGAGTATCATGTCATCTGCGAAGAGAGACATTTTGACTTCTTTGCCGATTTGAATACCTTTGATCCCTTTTTGTCGTCTGATTGCTGTTGCAAGGACTTCTAGTACTATGTTGAATAATAGTGGCGAGAGTGGGCATCCTTGTCGTGTTCCTGATCTTAAGGGAAAGGCTTCCAGCTTTTCCCCATTGAGAATAATATTTGCAGTAGGCTTTTCATAGATGGCTTTTATGAGATTGAGAAATGTACCTTCTATTCCTACACTCTGAAGGGTTTTAATCAGGAAAGGATGCTGTATTTTGTCAAATGCTTTTTTGGCATCGATTGAGAGGATCATATGGTTCCTGAGTCTTTTCTTGTTGATATGATGTATCACGCTGATGGATTTGCAAATATTGAACCACGCTTGCATCCCAGGTATGAATCCCACTTGATCGTGATGGATAATCCTTTTAATGAACTGTTGGATTCTATTAGCAAGTATCTTGTTGAGGATTTTGGCATCCATATTCATTAGGGAAATCGGTCTGTCATTCTCCTTTTTGAGGGGATCTTTGCCTGGTTTGAGGATCAAGGTAATATTGGCCTCATAGAATGAGTTTGGTAGCTTTCCTTCTGTTTCTATTTTTTGAAATAGCTTTAGGAGAATAGGTATTATTTCTTCTTTGAAAGTTTGGTAGAATTCCCCAGGAAAACCGTCCAGGCCTGGAGTTCTGTTATTTGGAAGGTTGTTTATCACTGACTCAATTTCTTCATCATTAATTGGCCTGTTTAAGAAATCAATTTCTTCCTGTTTCAATCTTGGTAGTTTATAGGTTTCCAGGAAGGATTCCATCTCTTCCAGATTGCTTAGTTTATTGGCATATAGCTGTTGATAAAAATTTCTAATAATCCTTCCAATTTCAATGGTGTTCGTCGTGACCTCTCCTTTTTCATTCATAATTTTAATAATCTGGGTCCTTTCTCTTTTCTTTTGGATAAATCTTGCCAGTGGTCCGTCAATTTTATTGATTCTCTCCAAGAACCAGCTTCTAGTCCTGTTGATCTGCTCTACTGTACTTCTGGTTTCTGCTTGATTGATTTCAGCTCTAAGTTTGGTCAACTGCTTCCTCGTGTGTGGATTAGGCCTGTCCCTCTGTTGCTGTTCCAGCTTCTTGAGGTGAGAATATAAAAACTGCATTTTAGATTTTTCTATTCTTTTGAGTGAGGCTTGGATGGCTATGTATTTCCTCCTTAGGACTGCCTTTGCAGTATCCCATAGGTTTTGGACTGTTGTATTTTCATTCTCATTGGTCTCCATAAATTGTTTAATTTGATTTTTGATTTCCTGGTTTATCGAGTCATTCCTGAGCAGGATGGTTCTTAGTCTCCAAGTGTTTGAGTTTCTTCCAAATTTTTCCTTGTGGTTGAGTTCCAATTTCAAAGCATTGTGGTCTGAGAATATGCAGGGGATAATTTCAATCTTTTGGTATCGGCTGAGACCTGTTTTGTGTCCCAGAACATGGTCTATTCTTGAGAATTTTCCATGGGCTTTAGAATAGAATGAGTATTCTTTGGTTCTGGGGTGTAGTGTTCTCTATATATCTATGAGGTCCAACTCATCGAGTATGGCATTCAAAGCCTTTGATTCTTTGCTTAGTTTTTGCCAGGGTGTTCTTTCTATTTCTGAGAGTGGAGTGTTGAGGTCCCCTACTATTAATGTATTTTATTTATATGTCTCTTTATTCTGGTTAAGAGTTGGCTTGTGTATCTTGCTGCTCCCCTGTTGGGGGCATATATATTTATAATTGTCATATCCACTTGTTGAATACTTCCTTTAAGAATAATATAGTGCCCTTCTGCATCTCTAACTACAGTCTGTAGTTTAAAATCCAATTTATCTGATATGAGAATTGCTACCCCAGCTTTCTTTTGAGGTCCATTTGCGTGAAAGATGGTACTCCATCCCCTTACTCTCAGTCTGAATGCATCTTTGGGTTCGAAATGAGTCTCTTGTAGACAGCAAATGGATGGGTCATTTCTTTTTATCCAATCTGCAACCCTGTGGTGTTGTAAGGGAGAATTTAAGCCATTAATATTAAGACTGAGTACTGAGAGATATGCTTTTAATGATGCCATGTTGCCAGTAAAGTCTTTGTTTGTATTGGCTGTGACTTTCTGTTCTTATTACTCTTGGGGCCTTTTTACTTTTATAGAACCCCCCGTAATATCTCCTGTAGGTCTGGTTTCGTGGTTACGAAATTGGCTAGTGACTGTCGATTCTGAAATGTCTTTATTTCTCCATCAATTCTGAATGACAGCCTTGCTGGATAAAGGATCCTTGGCTGCATGTTTTTCTCTGAAAGAGCTTTAAAAATGCTCCCCCAACCCTTTCTCTCATTCCAGGTCTGTGTAGACAGGTCTGACGTAATTTTGATGCCTTTGCCTTGGTACGTGAGAAATTTCTTTGCCTTGGCCGCTTTCAATACTGTATCCTTGGATCTAATATTTGCGAAATGCACTATGACGTGACGTGGCGTAGGTTTGTCGTGGTTGAGCTTCGGAGGGGTCCTCTATGCCTCTTGGACACGAATGTTTGTTTCCCTTGCTAGATTAGGGAAGTTTTCAGCTACGATTTGTCCAAATATCTCTTCTAGACCTCTGTTTTTCTCCACCCCCTCGGGGATGCTGATGATTCTAACATTGGATCGTTTCATTGAGTCAGTAATCTCCCGTAGCCAACAATCGTGGGCTTAGATTTTTTTAAAAGCATCTTCTATTTTCATTTTTTCCTCTATTAACCCATCCTCCAATTCACTAACCCGTTCCTCTGCTTCTGTGACCCTGGCCATCAGAGCCTCTCGTTTTGCCTGCATTTGGCTCATAGAATTTTTAATTTCTGTCAAATTCGCTTTCATTTCTGACTTTAGGGATTCTATATTCTCAGAAACCTTTTCGTTAATACTTTTTTCAATTCTGCTCATCAATTTGACCATCGTTACTCTGAATTCCATTTCTGATAATTTGGTTACATCCATATCCATTATTTCTGTGGCAGAGGCCACAGACTCACTGTCTTTTCTTTGCTGGGGGGGGGTTTCTTCTTCTTGTCATTCTGATGAGGAGAGGTTGCGGGGTTGTCCAGAGCCCAAATTATTGACTGGGTCCCAGGCCGTGCCCCTTGTTTTATAGGGATCTTAGAGATGTGGGCTTCTTCTTTAAAGATTTTATTTATTTATTTATCTGAGAGAGGGAGGTAGACAGTCAGCAAGAACGGGAACAGAAGCAGGGGAGTGGGAGAGGAAGAAGCAGGCTCCCAGCGGAGGAGCCCGACGAGGGACTCCTTTCCGGAACGCTGGGATCACGCCCTAAGCCGGAGACAGGCACTCAATGACTGCGCCACCCAGGCGCCCGGGTTGTGGGCTTCTTGATTTTTCAGCCTGCCTTCTGTTCTGGGGGAGGGGCCTGCCGCACCGATACTCAGGCAACCCTGTTTGGGTAGAGTCTCCGTGTCCCCCGTGAGGGGGGATGGAGATGGGCATGCTGTGAGCCGGTATTTCCAGGCTTTTGTTCTCTGGCAGCTTTCCCTGGCGGTCGGCTATGCCTCTTCTGAGAGTCAGAGCAGCAGAGGCTGCATTGTCACAGAACAGAGGGATTGCGGCCCGTTCTCCACTGATGTTCTGCCCACTTTAACTCTGTTACTGTTGGTGCTGCTCAACCCTGCAGCGACCCGGGATGTGCGCACCAACCCGGCGTCCCTGCCCTCACTTCCAGGGCAGGCGCCTCTCTGTCCTTTGTGTTTCTAATGCCGCCAGCCACCGCCGCCCCGCGCGCTCCCGGGTCTCCTGGTCTCAGTCTATGCCCGGTGAGCACACCGCGATTCCGGAGTTCCGTGAGAAGCCTGGTGACGCGCGCACCCGGTTCAGGGTCTCAGTCTGCTGTTTCACGGGTGCCGACCGCAAGTCCGCCCGCTCCCCCGTGCAGGTGGCCCGCCAGCCGCCAGCCGCACCGCGCGCGCTCCGGGAGCTCCCGGTCTCAGTCTGGATCCCGTGATCACACCGGGATTCCGGTGTTCCAGGAGATGCCTTGTGGCGCGCGTTCACGGCTCACCGGTCTCAGTCCGCTCTCTCGCGGGTGCCCTCTGTGAGTCTGCCCGCTCCCCCATGCAGGTGGCTGCTGCTTCCCGGCGCCCAAATGCGTCGGCTCCCTCCCCCTTCTGTTTATCTTCCGATATCTGCGCGGTTTTACGGCACCCCTCTTGGTACCTCAATACTCAGTGCTGGAGATGTTCATTTGTAGAGATCCAGATGTATCTTCCTGCGTCTCAGGCTGATTCCGTGGTTATTTAGGCTGGTTTGGTACCTATCCAGCTCGACTCAGGGGACCTGTGAAAAAGGGGTCCCCTACTCCTCCGCCATCTTAACTCCTCAGGAATTGTGAATTTTTAAATTGAGTTTGGACAAATGAGTTAGGCCAACTTTAAAATGACTGTTCTCAAATTAAGCCCATATTTAAAGTATAAGACTTGGAAATTTAAGGTCCCTCAGAAAAAAAATATTTAGCACATTGGCTCCATTTGACTATTTTATGAAGATTTTTTAATCTTAGAACTAGGGTTGTCTTTTTTAAATTAATTCCGTTAAATGTGTATGAAATCATAATGCTAAAAACATACAGAGATAGCTCAGGGATTTTTCTTATTCCTTAGTGGGTCATGGTGCTGTATAAAAAGAGGAGCAATGTGGCACAGATTATTTTACAGTAAATGTTCACTCCCTGGCAGGATTTCTGGATTTCTGGGATGGCAATATGAAGAGTTTTCTTCCAGAATTGTGAATGTAAGGGAACCCTCTGTCACGGGCATGTGATCCAGAAAATTGTCTGAATACTTGCAACAATGATACCAAAGTCTCAGAAAATATTTAGTGAACTCTCAGTGTATCAGCTGTATTGGTCATTGTGACCTCTCAAGGCTGACCTGATTGATTTTTCTGAAATACAAGTAAACATCAGCATTGTCTCCTGTCTCCAAAAATGTGAATACAAATTCATGGTATGCACAAGAAACAAGTATTTAGAGGTCCCGAGTGTGTTTGTAGTGAGCATGAGCTCTGCAAAGTTAACATACAAAATGCAAGGCCAATAGCATATGGTGGTGCAAACCAAACTGAAAGATTACAGTCATTTAATGGGAAACATTCAATGCTTCTGGATGCACACTGATTATCAAATTCACCTGTTAGAAGAGTTTTATTATTTATTATCTAAAAACCAAGCTATGCATTACCAGTAGATAGCCCTGGAGACTGCAATCACTATGGAAGGATATTTGATAATATTTAAGTTTGCTGAATTGGGTGTGCATTGAAAGGTAACAGCACTGCATGAAAAATTCTAGCTTTTTGTTTTTTTTAAGCTTGAGTTCATGCATGATTGCATACCAACTGGAAACATTATGCAGAACTAGTACTGCAAATACAGCCTAGGGCCTGCATATGGTCTTTTGACATGCTACCTTCTGTTATTCTGCTGAATTCATGACTCTGGAAGGCCCTAGATGCACTTTTAAGGAATTAGTGATCATAATGAAAATCACAGCCCTTATTCTCTGCTGCATGGGTTGAAATAAGTATGTATGGCCAAATGTAACAGGGCTGGGAGGAAAAATAATGCTTTGCCCTCAGGAATTTGACCCTATTTGAATTTTACTCATGCTTTAGAGGTCTATGGACTTTCCTACTGTTGAAAGAGTACAAATTCTAAATGATGGCTTCAGATAGAAAAACAGAAAAGCAGGCACTGCTTGGGTCAGCATTTTGAATGAACACTTGTTCTCTTCTTTGATTATTGAGAAGCTCAGCATCTTCTAAGTTCACAGGCAGAAGCTGTCATAATAATACATGAAGTGACTATAACCAATTAACCAGCACACAGTATGTATGTTTCCTATCAGGGTTTCATGCTTTACTAGCTATCCGTTTTCCTCTCCAATTTAAAAATCTATTTATGATTATAAGTAATCCTAAATCATGTGATCATGTGATTATTTTTCTTCTAGAAATCTGTACAAATCTTAATGAACTAAATATATGGCCTAAATACACACACACACACACACACACACACACACACACAGAGTCTCCTGGAAGAATAAAATATTTATATCTTCTCTGATATCCCTTATGTAAGCAAAAGTAATTTAAAGAAACAGACAAGAAAATCTATTAAAAAATAATCTTGGAGATGTTATAAGAATATCTTCCAAATACAAGGGCATCTAGCTAAATTAAAGAAGTACAATGAGCAAAAACATTACCTTCCAGACTCTGAGAAGAATTTCTCTAAGAATTACAATGTCCTGAGAGCCTAAAGAAAAATCTCTAATTAGACGAGTGAGGTCTAGGGGGTATTTGAATGTCCTGGGAGAAGTGGAGAACATCCCTTTTGAAAGCTCAGCTCCTCAAGGGTTTATTTCTGGGCCGTCTATTCTGTTCTATTAATCTATATGTCTTTTTTTGTATCAGTACCATACTGTTTTGATTACTACAACTTTGTAGTAGATCTTGAAATCTGGGATTGTGATGCCTCTAGGTTGTCATTCTTTTTCAAGATCTCTTTAGTTATTCTGGATCTTTTGTGGTTCCATACAAATTTTAGGATTATTTGTTCTAGTGAGAAATACTGTTGCTATTTTGATGGGGATTGCATTAAGTATGTAGACTGCTTTGGGTAGTATGGACATTTTAACAATATTTATTCTTCCAGTCCATGAGAAAGGAGTATCTTTCCATTTGTGTTGTCTGTGACTTTTTTCATCAAAATTGTATGATTTTCAGTCAGGTCTTTCACTTTGTTTACATTTATTCCTAGGTATTTTATTATTTTTGGTGCACGTGTAAATGGGATTTTTGTCTTAATTTCTCTTTCTGCTACTTCATTATCAGTATAGAAAAATGCCACAGATTTCTGTACTTTTTTTTTTTTTGTATCCTGCAACCTTTCTGAATCTGTTTATCAGTATTAGCAGTATTTTGGTAGCATCTTAGGTTTTCTATACATAATATCATGCCATCTACAAATAGTGAAAGTTTTACTTCTTCCTTACCAATCTGGAAGTTTTTTTATTTCTTGTCTGATTGTTGTGGCTAAGACTTCCAATACTAGAATGAATAAAAATGGTGAGAGTGGACATTCTCATCTTGTTCCTGAACTAGGGGGAAAGCTCTCACCATTTTTCACCATTGAGTATGATATTAGCAGTGGGGTTTTCGTGTATAGCCTTTATTATGTTGAAATATATTTCCACTAAACTTAGTTTGAGGATTTTTATCATGAAGGGGGCTTTTTTTTTCATTCAGTATTTCTCTATTCTGTTCAAGAATATTTCCAGCACTCAATTCTCTTTATATTTCATGTTCTTAAAAAATTTTGAGAAGGCATCATTAAAAATTGTCATCTTTCACATTCATTATTTTTAATCTGATGTCAAACGTTGATTAAACAAGGATATATTAATATTTAGATTACTTACTTCTATTTAAAAAGCAGATGTGACTTAATTTGGTTAATATGTAAGTAATAAAAGTGATAAATCTTACCATTTTTAGATGACAACATTCTTTCACTTGAAATATTTTACTAAAAAAATAACTTAACAGATAAATTTATATTTCTTATAATCTGTGAATTTGGAGCCAATTATAAACCTGTTTCCTTATTTTCCCAGGGTAGAAATGCCCAAAACAAACAAAAATACAGAGCTAGACCAGTATTTGAATCTTAGTATAAGCCAGTTCCAAAACACAACCTCTTCCCGAGCTCCCAGTGAGTAACTAGGTTCAGCCAGGGCCCCAACGTTGAGGACACTCGGAGAGCTGGGTTCAGGCCTGGTTCTGCCTTCTTACCAGCCTGTGATTCTGGGCAAGGCACGGACCCTGCTGGGGTCTTCCCCTCGTTGCAGAGGCTGCCTGTTATGTAACTGATTTTATTTCATTTGAAAGATTTTCTATGTTGGTTTGAGAGACAGAATGTGGGGGGTGGGGAGGATAGAGGGAGAGGGGAGACAGAATCTCAAGCCGACTCTGTGCCGAGTGTGATGCCCAATGCTGGTCTTGATCCCAAGACCCTGAGTTCGTGACCTGAGTCCAGATCACGAGTAGGAGGCTTAAGCAACTGAGCCACCCAGGCACCCTGGCAAAAGAACACTGTCGATATATTTCCAGGCAATGCAGGGAAGTGACTAGTGCAAGAGGGAAGACAAACATGGGGGACTCTGTATTTCCTTAACTTACTGCCTAAAGAGATTTCATTTCTAGTCTACGGGTCAGGGATGAAGAATACAGGCGAAGCTCAGCCATTTCCATGAGTTGGAGACAGAAAGATGGAAGTTTGGAGAAGTCAATATAGCTGTGGTTTACAGTACAGAATACTGAGGAGAGCTGCACAGAGAAAGAGGACCTCAGAAAGCCATCTAGGATCACTTTTGAGTTTTCATGGAATTCCTCAGTAGGGCACGTGTGTGAGGAACCTATGTGGTGTGGGGAAAATCATAGCCCAGGGGAAGCAGAGAGGAAAATGTCACTAGCCTTCACACACAATCAGGAAAAGTCTGTGCTACCAGCAGCAGGCAGAGTGGAAAACCTCGTAATTCGTGGGACATTGCAAAGAGAGCTCAGAATACCAACAGAACAATAGCAAAATACATTGAAGACTACTGTGATACCACCTAACAAACCTTTGGAAAGCTAGTCTGGAAGGATAAAATCGTCTTCCAGGAACCTACCTCACCATCAGAACAATCCTCAAGAGTATGTGTAGAAATATAAGCCATAGTTAATATCTAACAGTTAAAATTCACAATACCTGTCTTCCAACAAAAGATTACCAGGATGCAAAGAAGGAGAAGAGTTCACCTCGTACTGAGGAGAAAGATTAAACAATAGAAACCTACCCAGAAATGAAAAAGACGATGGAAGTATTGCACATGGACATTCAAACAACTGTTAGAAAGACGTTTTATATACGTAAGAATGTACACAAAGGATGAAGTGAAACAGAGATATAGGAAATATGAAAACAAGGAAAACCCAACTTCTGGAGCTGAACAGTGGCACGTCTAAGATGAAAAATGTAGTAGATGGGCTTTCTTTCCCGTTAGACACTAAATAGCAAAAAGAGAGCGAGAGACAGAGAGAGAGAACTTGAATGTATGATCATAGCAGTTGTCCAGAATAAAGCAGAGAAAAGGAAGGGTGCAAACCACGCCCTGCACACAAACACTAGAGTATGTGTGAGCTTTGTAGCAATTTCAAGTGGCCTGGTAGATACGAAATTGGCTGAGGTACAGAAAAAAACTGTTTGAAGAAGTAATTCTGATTGTTATCTGAATTGTATGAACCCTCTACACCCATATTTTTAAGAATTCAGGAATCCAGGCAACAAAAACCCCAAACATAAGGATTATGAAAAAAAACCTCCTTATCAACCTACATCCCAATAAAATTGCTTAAGACCAATGATAAAGAAAAAATCTAAAAAGCAGATGGAGATGAGTCCATTGCATTACCTGTCACGTCCCTAATTCTGTAGATGGTCTCTGTTTCTTTCTGGTCTGTGTTCCTCTTGGAGTCTGTCTTCAATTACAGATCCCCCTTCCTATTCTTGCAGGGTGGTTTAGCGGCCAAATCCTTTGATTTTCTTTCTGTCCTGGAAGCTCTTTATCTCTGCTCCTATTCGGAATGACTCCTTGCTGGGTAAAGCATTCTTGGCTCCATGTTTTTCTCACTTAGTACCATGACTCAATCACACCAGCCCTTTCTGGTGTGCCAGGACTCTGTGGATAGGTATGTGGCTAGTCTAACGTGCTTACCCCTGTCGGTGAAGATCCTCTTGTCTCAAACTGCTTTCAGGATTTTCTCTTTCTGTCTGAAATTGCAAACGTCACTAGTATATGTTAGGGTATTCCTCTATTCTTATGGATTTGGGGAAGAGTCCTCTCTACCTCTTGGACTTGAATGCCTGTTTCCCTCCCAGATTAGGGAAGTTCTCAGCTATGATCTACACAGACAGATCTTCTGTCCCTCTGTGTCTTCTCCCTCGGGGCCAGAAGTAATTCCAATATTGTTTCCTTTTGTGGCATCACTGATTTTTCGACTCCTCCACCCATGGTCCATTCGTTGGCTTTCTCTCTTTTCCTCAGCTTCCTTCCTTTCCATCAGCTTGTCTTTGGTGTCACTGACTCTGTCTTCTCCTCATTGACCCTAGCCGTTACAGCATGCACATCCAATGTAGACTGCATCTCAGAGCCTTTGGAATTTGGGCCTGATTCGATTTCATTTCTGCACTATGAGAGTCTCTCATGTCATTTATACTTTTTTCAAGCCCAGCTAGCAACTTTGTAATTGTCATCCTGAGTTCCAGCTGTGACTTCTTACTTAAAACCCTATGCATTAGATCAGTGGCAGAGAGTGTTACCTCTGGCTCTTTTTTTTTTTTTTTTTTTTTTTTTTGCTGTGAATCCCTCCCTCTAGTCACTTTTCCCAGAGAAGAATGGATGGGGGAGAGAGAGATTAGGATCTCACGGGGTGGACAAAACAGGGTGAGCCACATGGTCCCGAGTATCTTTTGGTCTGTGTGTTGGAAGTCACTAAATCCCAAAATTGTAAAGAAAGCCAAACTCATATTATACAGAAATCAAATTGAATGTAGCGACAGGAATCCAAAAATGAAGAAAATATGTATGAAATGTCAATGTAAAAAATGAAAGTTAAGAAAAGATTGAAAATTGAAGTGTTGCTAAAATTAAAAAAGGTAGTTGGAAAGGGAAAAAAGAAAAAAAAAACGAAATGGAAAATTTTGAATGGAGAGAGAAATGAATCATGAGAAAAAGCCTCGAGTTCTAGGTGCTATTTTCCCCTAGCACTGGAGTTTGGCCGTCCTCTTTGGTCTGTAAACTTGCTGTTCACTTGTTCTTTCACCTCGTTTTCGGGGGGCAGGGGCCCAGTGAGCTGATTCTCAGGTGGTTTTGCCTAGACGGGGATGCACTGCCCCCGTCAGGGGGCCCGGTGGGGCTCAGGGTCAGCTGGTTGTTCTGTGTGTCTTGTGTGCCCAGAGGGCTTTCCTCACCTCTTGAGAGGGTGAGAATAAAAATGGCTGCCCGCATCTGTAGGCGTGGAGGTGTGATGCTGTTGTGCGCCAAGTTCTGTAGACTTCTGCGGTGCTCCCCACACCAAAGCTCCTTGGGGAAGGCGGAGGGTCACAGCATTCCTGTCCTTTGCAGGGCTCCCAGATGGAGAGCTTCTGATCAAGTGGACTCCCCGTCAAGTGACTTCGTGCAAGGAGAGGGATCTCTCCCTTCTCCTCACTTGTGTCTGCAGCAGGAAGCGTAGGCACTGCTGTCACAACAACTGAACTGGAGGGTTATTAAGAATTGGGGCTGGCAGGGGCAGGGGGTCACTGCTGGAGGAGCCTGAGTGGTGTGGAGGGGCTATGCCCAGTGCCAAAGCTGCCGGTTGAGGCTCTGTCCATCCTGCAGCTTCCATGAGCACCCAGTGTGCTTTGGAAATGAGGAGGTTGTGGAATATAGGTGAGGTTCAGTGGGGTGGAATCCGCAGCCGACGACCAGGAAGGAATTCTCGAGACGTCTTTGGTGCAAAATTGGTGGTTTATGACAGGACAGATGGCAGAAAGAGCTGCTGCCCTGGCTTGTGAGGGCTGGCTGATGATAGACTATGGGGTTGGGGGAAGGTAAGGAAAAAGGGAGGTTGAGATAATACTTGCATATGTTAAAGAAGACTCACAAGGTACAGAGGCCCTGCCATTGTCTAGGGAAGGTGGTTTTGCCCTCTAGCAAGGCATGAACATTAAGACGGTTGGGAACTTCCTGGAGGCTGCAGATTATAAGGACATTTCGTTGTATCTGCTTTCCCTTCAGGAAGCTAAGTTATTGATAGAAATGCTTGGTTCTTGTAAACTGCTAAGACATTGGGAAACTGAGGG
This sequence comes from Ursus americanus, assembly GCF_024610735.1. Taxonomy (NCBI): domain Eukaryota; kingdom Metazoa; phylum Chordata; class Mammalia; order Carnivora; family Ursidae; genus Ursus; species Ursus americanus. The sequence continues at coordinate 45,979,630 of NC_142149.1, read as the reverse complement.
AGACTTAAGTCTTGCAGGATTGTGGTGTCTATAGATTAACTCTTTCTTTGTCCTTTAGGGCAGCCAGGAGTGCCTGAGGAATGTCACGTACACCCCATGGTGGGGGGTGGGTGTGGGGTGTCAGTTCCGGCTTTGTCCTCAGCTAGCCTTCTCTTACCTCCTCAGTAAAGGTCCCTCCTGTTCACAGAGGTTCAAGCAGTTCTTGCTGTTACCACCTAGTGGACATATGGATGAACACATTCAGGTCATGTCTGTGACTCACTGACCTGAGCTGCCATGAGAGGTTGGTTCCTTCCTGGGAGGAGAGGGCCCAAAAAGGATGGACCCGGAGCAAGCAGACAAGTGTGGCCCGGCCGACGCCCCTCTGCTGGCCTGGAAGCAGGACCTGGTTGCTCTACTTAGAAGCTGAGTTCTAGAGCAGGAGGGGCTGGAGTGGCTGGGGTGTGTCCTGGGACGGGGTCTGGATGAGGGGTGTTCCAGGGCGGTGTGTGTGTGTGTGTGTGTGTGTGTGTGTGTGTGTGTGTGTGTGGTGGGGCAGGGATGCTTGTGGAGGGAGGATCCATGAGGGCGGTATGGACAGGCTCTTCCCTGCTTCATGGGTCCCGCCCAGGTAGCCTGATGGCCTCACTGCTGGCTTGTCTTCCTCATGATTTCAGGGTTCCTCTCTAGTCTCCGGGGACCCTCCTTTCCCGAGCAAGGCTCCACGGAAAGAAAGAGAGTATAGATAGAGGACCCTGCAGCCAATACTGCAACAATGGGACTAAAGTGTGTTCCAGAAATTGTGCTTTTAGGAAACAGTCCTAAAGGCAAAGAGATTTACGGCACATTGTACCCTTCACTTTAAGGATGAGACTCAAAGAATTGGAGAGGTCTCAATTGTTCGGCAGGTGGTGCTGCTGAGTAAATGATGTGTAGCCCCTGAAAATGCAGAAGGGGACAGGAGAGGAGTAGCAGTGCCTGTCCACTGTGGGGACCTCAGGCCGAACAAGAGCCCAGCTGTGAAACCCTCCCTGCCCCACCCTGTCCCACACACAGGCAAACCCCCTCCCCCGCACACACTCACCCATACACTCCGAGAGAAAGGACTGGAAGAGGGACGCCATGCGTTATGGGCTATCATGGTAGAAGGTAGAAGGAATATGTCTTCCTTTCTTCATATTTACATCACTATTTTACTAACAAAACGTAATCTGGCTAAAACCTTAGAGAACCTTTTAATTACCTGATATGTTTGTAATAAAGAGGAAGATTTAATATGCAGTCTCAATATTTTTATAATATGCACATTAGAATCATTGAAACCTGGCCTATCCTGGAAAATGAAAGATTTTGCAGGTGTCTCATGGACCCAGGTATTTCTGGCTCTTGGGTCACACTTACAAAAGGGAAGCCTATCCCAGATCATGAAAACATTTCATTTTGGGGCTTCACCTGCGCAGTATTGTATCAGGAATATTCCTTTGTAGTAAAATGGTGGGGTTTTTTTGTTTCTGTTTTTGTGTGTTTGTTTGTTTGTTAAGAGAAAGAAACCTGAAAAAAATAAATGAATCACTCATAGGTTACGTAGCTAGATAGAAAAAGGCCACACTGTCTGATCCCACACACATGAAAACCCAGAAGAAGTAACTCACAGAGGCAGAGAGGGGAGCTGTGGCTGCAGGGACTGTGCTGAGAGAATGAGCAGTATCTGACGAGTGGCACGGGAGTCTCCTGGAGGGAAATATTGTAGAAGGACAAGGTTGTGAAACACTCTGTATCGAATGACACCTGGATGTACAATTTAAAAGGATCAGAGTAAAATTCCATGAAAACTCAATTTATCTTTATTTATAGACCAGAATATATTAAGCTATGAAATAGGTGCATGAACAACGCAAAAATTAGAAACACTGGAATGACAGGGGAGGGAAAGCCATCCTTTGGGGATTCAGCGAGCAGGAACTGCTGCTCCGGGGCCGAGGCCAGTTGCTCCACTGAGAGAAATGGTTGCCAGCACCCTCCGGCAACCCCGATAATTGGTGCTGTAGCCTGCTTGGACTCCGGGGCTGCCAAAGGTGCAGGTGGCTCTTGAAGCTGCTGACAGGGAGTGAGAGCTCTGTGTATATCCTCCACTGGCTCTGACAGGGCAAGGGGCATCAGGGGCCCTTCAGGGACCTCCATAGCTAGTGCTGCAGCGTGCACGGGCGCCCAGGCTGCCATAGATGCCAGTGGCTCTTGCAGCGCATGACCGTTCATCAGGGCTGTGAGTGTAACCTCCGTTGGCTCTGACAGGGCAGGTGGCATCAGGGGCCCTTCAGGGACCTCCATAGCTAGTGCTGCAGCGTGCGCGGGCGCCCAGGCTGCCATAGATGCCAGTGGCTCTTGCAGCTCATGACCGTTCGTCAGAGCTGTGAGTGTAACCTCCGTTGGCTCTGACAGGGCAGGTGGCATCAGGGGCCCTTCAGGGACCTCCATAGCTAGTGCTGCAGCGTGCGCGGGCGCCCAGGCTGCCATAGATGCCAGTGGCTCTTGCAGCTCATGACCGTTCGTCAGAGCTGTGAGTGTAACCTCCGTTGGCTCTGACAGGACAGGTGGCATCAGGGGCCCTTCAGGGACCTCCATAGCTAGTGCTGCAGTGTGCGCGGGCACCGAGGCTGCACAAGGTGCAGGGGGGTCTTCAAGCTCCCGACAGGGAGTCAGAGCTGTGAGTATATCCTGCCGTGGCTCTGAAATGGGAGGTGTCATCACGGGTTCTTCAGGGACCTCCATGGCTGGTGCTGGGGCCTGCTGAGGCTCCTGGCTTTCCAAAGGCTCAGGTGACTCTTGCACGTCCTCAGGGTGGATCAGAGCTCTGACCACCAGCTGCACTGGGCCCGACATGGCAGGTGACGTCCCTGCTCTTTTGAGTTGCTGAGCTCCAGCAACAGTGTTGGGATTTTCCAGCTCAGGCTCTGAAGCTGCAGCAGGCACCACAGTGGGAGCTGGGACTAGCTTTCGGCGCGGTTCCGGATCTCGCTCTGGGGCTGCTGCTGTCGCTCCAAGAAGAGAAAGTATGGTCATCATGATTGTCTTTCCATGTCCCTTCCAAATGAAGGCAACTTTGCCCACCACTCAATATTGTTTGAGTCTAAGAACCCGTCCCTGGGTGGTCTCCCCAAACTGTAGCCCATGGGGACAGTGATCTGAGACCACTCCTTGCTCCCAGCCACACTGCAGTCTGTGGAGGCTTGCTCTGTGTGGCCCACTCTCTCCCCTCCACAGCCCTCCATCAGTCACCCCCAGTCCTCCTCACCCCCAGCCTCCGGCTCAGCGGGCTCGAGGTGTCGCAGCCGAGAGAGGAGGAGCCAGGCACGTTGCTCCAGGTCTGAGCCTGGCACGTTGAGCCCTACGTATGCCAGTAGTGTCTTTAGGCAGGGAAATTCTGGGGGCTGGAAGAAATCTTCAGGGTAGTGGCCCAGCCAGGTGCCCAGGATGGAGGAGATGGCCCTGGGGACAGACAGGTGGGCAGAGGAGTCAGAGGACAGGGCACCTCCCACACGGATGCCCCAGGGAACCCCTGTGGGAACCTGGGCCCCTGGGTCCCCGGCTCCCGGCTGTCAGAGCCCATTCCTACTCCATGTCCACCTTTGGGCTGACCCAAAGCCTCTGTGAGTGGGAGCCCTTGACCCCTGGTGTGACCATTTTTGTCCTCCAAGCGGAAGCTGGATGCCCTGCTCAGTCTCCCTGCCCACTTGCCGTGTGACTTCCACTGCATGTGGGCAGGGAGGGGTGGCGTGTCTGCCGTGGTGTTTGCCCTCAGGGCACACTAGTGCTCTGTGACTGTCCAACCAAGGAGGGAACAAAGGGACTCTGTCCCATCCCTGGCCTTCCCAGGACCCTCCCGATACCTCCCACTTCCCCTCCCGTGCCTACGTGCTGCCTCGTTCAGTAGGTGCCAGGAGAGGGTGTCCTTCCGTGGACGCTAATCTCCCACTGGGTGGGGGACGTCCAGTCCCCGAGCTCTCCCTGGGTCTCCTGAGTACCTGCTGAGCACCCAGTGTCGACGTTCCACCAGATGTGTGGAAGCCATGCCCTTTGTTCTGGGTCCCAGGATTGGGGTAGAGACAGGGCTGGGAGGCGGCGGGGATGGGGAATGACTCTGTTAGGGGCTGAGGCTGCCCTCCAGCCCCCTCTGCTCTCCCACAGTGCCCACAGCCCACCCAGGGCTCCTCAGGACCCCTTTCCTCTTCTGCAGAAGCAGCCCTCAGACCTGGACCCTCTCACAGGAATTGCAGATGTGTGGGATGAGGGTCCAGCAGCCCCCAGAACACAGTCCCCTCACTGCCCTCTCGAAGAAGGAAGGGCCCTCTGCATTAGCCAAAGCTCACTCACATGCCCCGCTGCTCGCGGGCTCCGCCGATCTCGTCCCAGGAAGAGAGGACGCATCCGAAGCTAGAGGAGGCCAGAGGGGTGGGGGGGGCGATCAGATGAAATGCCCTGTTACCCCCTCCCTCTCATCATACCTAGGGTCACTGTCTGCCGACTAGAATGGAGCGCTAACCGTAACCCTAGATCGGCCACCAAGGGGCCCCTCCCAAGGGATCTGGTGCCGCAACGCCAGGGATTGGGGACCCCCGAGCCCCATTGCCGCACTCACACTGCCACCCCGCCACCACCTGGGCCGCTAGGGGCGCCACCGGTCATTCAGGGCGGGAGAAGGGGCAGGGCCCTCCGAGCCCCCTTCGACCTTCGAAGGCCCCTCGCCCCAAAACGCTTGGGCCCACGCTCCCGCTCGCCAGCGCCCTCACCTCGGCCCGCTCCTCCGCTCGCCGCGCAGCTGGAGAAGCAGGCATGCTGGCCTCCTGGGGGCTAACCCTAACCCTAGGTAGGCCCTCGAGGGGCCTATTCAAGGGGCCTGGCGCCGCAACACCGGGGATTGGGGACCCCCGAGCCCCAGCGCCGGACTCACCCTGCTGCCCCACCGCCACTTGGGCCGCTAGGGGTGCGGCCGGTCATTCAGGGCGGGAGAACGGGCAGGGTCCTCCGAGCCCCCGATTACCTTCGAAGGCCCCCTGGGCCAAAACGCTTGGGCTCACGCTCGCCTCGACAGTGCCCTCACCTCGACCCGCCCCTCCACTCGACGCAGAGCAGGCGGATCAGGCCTGCTGGCCTCCTTGGTGCTAACCCTCACTCTAGGTCGGCCCCCGGGGGGCCCCTCCCAAGGGGCCTGGCACCCAAATGCCTGCGATTGAAGACCCCCGAGCCCCAGCGCCGAGCTCTCTGTGCCGCCCCGCCGCCACCCGGGCCACTAGTGGTACCGCTGGTCATTCAGGGCCGGAGAACGGGCAGGGCCCTCCGAGCCTCCTGGGACCTTCGAAGGCCCCTGGAGCCAAAACGCTAGGGCCCACGCTCCCCCTCGTGAGCGCAATCACCTCGGCCCGCCCCTCCGCTCGCCGCACCGCTGGCGGATCGTGCCTGCCGGCCTCCTTGGGGCTAACACTAACCCTAGGTCGGTCCCCGAGGGGCACCTCACAACTGGTCTGGCGTAGCAACACCGGGGATTGGGGACCCCGGAGCCCCAGCGCTGGAATCACGCTGCTGCCCCGCCGCCACCCTGCGCTCGGGGCGCCGCCGGTCATTCAGGGCGGGAGAACGGGCAGGGCCCTCCGAGCCCCCGATTACCTTCGAAGGCCCCCTGGGCCAAAACGCTTGGGCTCACGCTCGCCTCGACAGTGCCCTCACCTCGACCCGCCCCTCCACTCGACGCAGAGCAGGCGGATCAGGCCTGCTGGCCTCCTTGGTGCTAACCCTCACTCTTGGTCGGCCCCCGGGGGGCCCCTCCCAAGGGGCCTGGCACCCAAATGCCTGCGATTGAAGACCCCCGAGCCCCAGCGCCGAGCTCTCTGTGCCGCCCCGCCGCCACCCGGGCCACTAGTGGTACCGCTGGTCATTCAGGGCCGGAGAACGGGCAGGGCCCTCCGAGCCTCCTGGGACCTTCGAAGGCCCCTGGAGCCAAAACGCTAGGGCCCACGCTCCCCCTCGTGAGCGCAATCACCTCGGCCCGCCCCTCCGCTCGCCGCACCGCTGGCGGATCGTGCCTGCCGGCCTCCTTGGGGCTAACACTAACCCTAGGTCGGTCCCCGAGGGGCACCTCACAACTGGTCTGGCGTAGCAACACCGGGGATTGGGGACCCCGGAGCCCCAGCGCTGGAATCACGCTGCTGCCCCGCCGCCACCCTGCGCTCGGGGCGCCGCCGGTCATTCAGGGCGGGAGAACGGGCAGGGCCCTCCGAGCCCCCGAAGACCTTCGAAGGCCCCCCCCCCGCGCCAAAACGCTTGGGCCCACGCTCCCGCTCTCCAGAGCCCTCACCTCAGCCCATCCCTCCGCTCGCTGCACAGCCGGCGGATCAGGGCTGCCGGCCTCATAGGGGCTAACCCTAACCCTAGGTTGGCCCCTGAGGGGCTTATCCCAAGGGGTTTCGCACCAAAACGCCAGGGATTGGGGACCCTTGAGCTCCAGCGCCGGATTCACCGTGCCGCCCCGCCGCCACCCGGGCTGCTAGGGGCGCCCCCGGTCATTCAGGGCGGGAGAACGGGCTGGGCCCTCTGAGCCCACAGCAAACTTCGAAGGCCCCCCGCGCAAAAACGCTTGGGCCCAAGCTCGCTCGCCAGCACCTTCATGTCGGCCCGCCCCTCTGCTTGCGGCACACCCGGCGGATCCGGCCTGCCGTCCTCCTGGGGCTAACCCTCACTCTAGGTCGGCCCCCGGGGGGCCCCTCCCAAGGGGCCTGGCGCCCAAACGCCGGGGATTGGGGAACCAAGACGGAGCGCCGGACTTTACCCGCAGCCCCATGAGGTCTTGGGCCGCCATGCCGGGGATCCTGGATGTCGTAGCCGCAGGGCCGGACTCACCCTGCAGCCCCCTGGCACCCGGGCTGCTAGGGGCGCCGCCGGTCATTCAGGCAGGAGAAGGGGCAGGGCCCTCTGAGCCCCCGACCTCCTTCGAAGGCCCCCGCGCCAAAACCTGTGGGCCCGCGGTCCCGCTCGCCAGCCCCGTCCCCTCGGCCCGTCCCACCGCGCACCACACAGCCAGGGGATTGGGCCTGACGGCCTCCTGGGGGCTAACGCAAACCCTAGGTGGGTCCCCAAGGGGCCATCCCAAGAGGCTTGGCTCCCCAACGCCGGGGATTGGGAACCTCCAAAGCCCAGCGCTGGACTCACCCTGCAGCCCCCCGCCACCCGGGCCGCTTGGGGCGCCGCCGGTCATTCAGGGCGGGAGAACAGGTAGGGCCCTCCAAGGCCCCGGCGAGCTTCGAAGTCCCCCTGCGCCAAAACACTTGGGCCCACGCTCCCGCTCTCCAGCGCCCTCCCCTCGGCCCGCCCCCCTGCTCCCCACAGCGCCAATGGATCCTGCCTGCCGGCCTCCTGGGGGCTAATCCTAACCCTAGTTCGGCCCCCAAGGGGCCCCTCCCAAGGGGCCTGGCACCGCAACCCCGGGGATTGGGACCCCCGAGCCCCAGCGCTGGACTCACCCTCCGCCCCACCGCCACCCAGGCCGTTATTGGCGCTGCCGACCATTCAGAGCGGGAGAACGTGCAGGGCACTCCGAGCCCATGACGACATTCGAAGGCCCCCCCCACCAAAATGCTTGGGCCCACGCTCCAACTCCTCAGCGCCCTCAGCTCGGCCTGCCCCTCCGCTCGCCTCACATCCAGCAGATAGGGCTTGCCGGCCTCCTGGGGGCTAACCCTAACTCTAGGTGGGCTCCTTAGGGGCCCCTCGCAAGGGGCCTGGCGCCCCAACACCTGGGATTGGGGACCCAAGACCCAGCGCTGGACTCACCCTCCGCCCCACCGCCACCCGGGCCGTTATTGGCGCTGCCGGTCATTCAGGCGGTAAAAGGGGCAGGGCCCTACAAGCCCCTGACGACCTTCGAAGGCCCCTCCCGCGCCAAAACCTGTGGGCCCACGGTCCCGCTTGCCAGCTCCCTCCCCTGGCCCGCCGCAACAGGCGCTACACAGCCAGGGGATTGGGCCTGATGGCCTCCTGGGGGCTAACCCAAACCGTAGGTGGGTCCCCGAGGAGCCCATCCCAAGGTGCTTGGCATCCCAACGAGAGGGACTGGGGACCCGAGACCCAGCGCCGGATTCACCCTGCAGCCCCCCACCCCCTGGGCCGCTAGGGGGCCCGCCGGTTATTCAGGGGGGGAGAACGGGCAGGGCCCTCTGAGCCCCCAGCGACCTTCGAAGGCCCCCTGCACCAAAATGTTTGGGCCCAGGCTTCTGCTCGCCAGCGCCCTCACTCTGCCCGCCCCTCCACTTGCTGCACAGCCGGCATTTCGGGCCTGCCGGCATCCTGCTTGCTAACCCTAACCCTAGGTCAGTCCCCGAGAGGCCCCTGACAAGGGGCCTGGGGCTGCAACGCTGGGGATTGGGGACCCACGAGCCCCAGGGCCAAACTAACACTGCTGCCCCTCCACCACCTGGGCCACTAGGGGCGCTGCCGCTCATTCAGGGCAGGAAAACTTACAGGGCCCTCCCAGCCCCCCCGACCGTCCATGCACCCGCTCCCCAAAGCGCTTGGGCCCACGTTGCCACTAGTCAGCGCCCTCACCTCAACCCGCCCCTCCGCTCGAATAACAGCAGGCCGATCGGACCTGCCTTACTCCTGGAGGCTAATCCTAACCCTAGGTCGGTCTCCGAAGGGCCCATCCCAAGGGGCTTGGCGCCCCAACGCTGGGGATTGGGAACCTCCGAACCCCAGCGCTGGACTCACCCTGCAGCCCCCGCCACCTGGAACGCTAGGGGCGCCGCAAGTCATTCAGGCTCGAGAACGGGTAGGGCCCTCCGAGCCTCTGGCGAGCTTCGAAGGCTCCCTGCGCCAAAACACTTGTGCCCACGCTCCCACTCACCAGCGCCCTCCCCTCGGCCCGCCCCTCCCCCACCACACCTCCCATGGATCCTCCCTGCCCGCCTCCTCAGGGCTAATCCTAACCCTAGGTCGGCCCCCAAGGGGCCCCTCCCAAGGGGCCTGGCACCACAATGCCAGAGATTGGGGACCCCCGCCCCAGCGCTGGACTCACCCTCCGCCACACCGCCACCCGGGCCTTTATTGGCACCGCTGGTCATTCAGGGCGGGAGAATGTGCAGGGCACACCGAGCCCCTGGCGCATTTCGAAGGCCCCCACGCCAAACTCTTGGGCCCCCGCTCCCACTCCTCAACGCCCTCAGCTCGGCCTGCCCCTCCGCTCGCTGCACATCCAACAGATCGGGCTTGCAGGCCTCCTGGGGGCTAACCCTAACTCTAGGTGGGCTCCTTAGGGGCCCCTCGCAAGGGGCCTGGCGCCCCAACGCCTGGGATTGGGGATCCGAGACCCAGCGCTGGACTCACCCTCCGCCCCACCGCCACCCGGGCCATTATTGGCGCCGCCTGTCATCAGGGCGGCAGAACGGGCAGGGCCCTCTGAGACCCCAGCGACCTTGGAAGGCCCCAGGCGCCAAAATGTTTGGGCCCAGGCTCCGGCTCACCAGCGCCCTCACTCCGCCCGCCCCTCCACTCGCCGCACAGCCGGCATTTCGGGCCTGCCGGCATCCTGCTTGCTAACCCTAACCCTAGGTCAGTCCTCGAGAGGCCCCTGACAAGGGGCCCGGGGATGCAACGGTGGGGATTGGGGACCCCAGTGCCCCAGGGCCGGACTAACACTGTTACCCCTCCACCACCTGGGCCACTAGGGGTGCTGTCGCTCATTTCCAGCGGGAGAACGGGCAGGGCCCTCCAAGCCCCCTTCCACATTCGATGGCCCCCTGCCCCACAGCGCTTGGGCCCACGTTCCCACTAGTCAGCGCCCTCACCTCAACCCGCCCCTCCGCTCGAAACACAGCAGCCGGATCGGACCTGCCGGCCTCCTGGGGGCTAACCATACCCCTTGGTCGGTTCCCGAGGGGCCCCTCCCAAGGGGCCATGCGCCGCCATGCCTGGGATCCTAGATGTCCTACCCCAGGGCCGGACTCACCCTGCAGCCACCCACCACCCGGGCCGCTAGGAGCGCCGCCGGTCATTCAGGCGGTAGAAGAGGCAGGGCCCTACAAGCTCCTGACGACCTTCGAAGGCCCCCCCGCGCCAAAACCTGTGGGCCCACGGTCCCGCTCGCCAGCTCCCTCCCCAGGCCCGAAGGAACGCGCGCTACACAGCCAGGAGATTGGGCCTGATGGCCTCCTGGGGGCTAAGCCAAACCCTAGGTGGGTCCCCCAGGGGCCCATCCCAAGGTGCCTGGCGTCCCAACGCCAGGGACTGGGGACCCGAGACCCAGCACCGGATTCACCCTGCAGCCCCCCACCCCCTGGGCCGCTAGGGGGCCCGCCGGTTATTCAGGGGGGGAGAACGGGCAGGGCCCTCTGAGCCCCCAGCGACCTTCGAAGGCCCCCCGTGCCAAAATGTTTGGGCCCAGGCTTTTGCTCGCCAGCGCCCTCACTCCGCCCGCCCCTCCACTCGCCGCACAGCCGGCATTTCGGGCCTGCCGGCATCCTGCTTGCTAACCCTAACCCTAGGTCAGTCCCCGAGAGGCCCCTGACAAGGGGCCTGGGACTGCAACGCTGGGGATTGGGGACCCCCGAGCCCCAGGGCCAAACTAACACTGCTGCCCCTCCACCACCTGGGCCACTAGGGGCGCTGCTGCTCATTCGGGGCAGGAGAACTCACAGGGCCCTCCCAACCCCCCCGACCGTCCATGCACCCGCTGCCCAAAGCGCCTGGGCCCACGTTGCCACTAGTCAGCGCCCTCACCTCAACCCGCCCCTCCGCTCGAAACACAGCAGGCAGATCGGACCTGCCATACTCCTGGAGGCTAATCCTAACCCTAGGTCGGTCTCCGAAGGGCCCATCCCAAGGGGCTTGGCGCCCCAACGCTCGGGATTGGGAACCTCCGAACCCCAGTACTGGACTCACCCTGCAGCCCCCCGCCACCCGGGCCGCTAGCGGCGCCGCCAGTCATTCAGGGTCGAACGGGTAGGGCCCTCCGAGCCCCTGACGACATTCGAAGGCCCCCAGCACCAAAACGCTTGGGCCCACGCTCCCACTCCTCAGCACCCTCAGCTCGGCCTGCCCCTCCGCTCGCCGCACATCCTGCAGATCGGGCTTGCCGGCCTCCTGGGGGCTAACCCTAACTCTAGGTGGGCTCCTGAGGGGCACCTCCCAAAGGGCCTGGCGCCCAAACTCCGGGGACTGGGGACCCGAGACGGAGCGCCGGACTGTACCCGCAGCCCCCCGCCACCTGGGCCGCTAGGGGCGCCGCCCGTCATTCAGGCGGGAGAAGGGGCAGGGCCCTCCGAGTCCCCACCCACCTTCGATGGCCCCCCCCCGCCCCAAAGCGCTTGGGCCCACGTTCCCACTAGTCAGCGCCCTCACCTCAACCCGCCCCTCTGCTCGAAACACAGCAAGTGGATTGGACCTGCCGGCCTCCTGGGGGTAAGCTGAACCCTAGGTGGGTCCCCGAGGGGCCCCTCCCAAGGGGCTTGGCGACCCAACGCTGGGGATTGGGAACCACTGAACCCCAGCGGTGGAATCAGCCTGCAGCCCCCCGCCACTCTGGCCGCTAGGGGCGCCGCCGGTCATTCAGGCGGGAGAAGGAGCAGGGCCCTCCTAGCCCCTGATGAACTTCGAAGGCCCCCGCGCCAAAACGGTTGGGCCCACGCTCCCACTCCTCAGCGCCCTCAGCTCGGCCTACCCCTCTGCTCACCGCACATCCAGCAGGTCGGGCTTGCCGGACTCACGGGGGCTAACACTAAGTCTAGGTGGGCTCCTGAGGGGCCCCACCCAAGGGGCCCGGCGCCTCAGCGCCAGAGATTGGGGACCCGAGACCCAGCGCCGGACTCACCCTGCAGCCCCCCGCCACCTGAGCCTCTAGGGGGCCCACCGGTCATACAGGGCGGGAGAACGGGCAGGGCCCTCTGAGCTCCTGGCTACCTTCAAAGGACCCCCCGCCAAATGTTTGAGCCCAGGCTCCCGCTCGCCAGCGCCCTCATTCGGCCCGCCCCTCCACTCGCTGCACAGCGGGCATTTCGGGCCTGCCGGCATCCGGCTTGGTAACCCTGACCCTAGGTCAGTCCCCGAGAGGCCCCTTTCAAAGGGCCTGGGGCTGCAACATTGGGGATTGGGGACCCCCGAGCCCCAGAGACAGACTAACACTGCTGCCCCTCCACCACCTGGGCACTAGGGGCGCTGCCGCTCATTCAGGGCGGCAGAAGGGGCAGGGACCTCTGAGCCCCCGCTGCCCTCGACGGCCCCCCGCCCCAAAGCGCTTGGGCCCACGTTCCCACTAGTCAGCGCCCTCACCTCAACCTGCCCCTCCGCTCGAAACACAGCAGGCGGATCGGACCTGCCGGCCTCCTGGGTGCTAACCCTAACCCTAGGTCGGTCCTCGAGGGGCCCCTCCCAAGGGGCCTTGCGTAGCCACGCCAGGGATCCTGGACGTCCTAGCCCCAGGGTCGGACACACCCTGCAGCCCCCGCCACCGGGGCCGCTAGGGGCGCCGCCGGTCATTCAGGTGGGAGAAGGGGCAGGGCCCTCCTAGCCCCTGAGGATCTTCGAAGGCCCCCACGCCAAAACCTGTGGGCCCATGGTCTCGCTCGCCAGCTCCGTCCCCTCGGCCCACCCCACCTTGCGCCACACAGCCAGGGGATTGGGCCTGACGGACTCCTGGGGGCTAACGCAAACCCTAGGTGGGTCCCCGAGGGGCCCATCCAAAGGGGCTTGGCGCCCCAACGCCGGGGATTGGGAACCTCCAAAGCCCAGCGCTGGACACCCTGCAGCCACCCGCCACCCACCCGGGCCGCTTCAGGTGCCGCCGGTTATTCAGGGCGGGAGAACAGGTAGGGCCCTCCGAGCCCCCGGCGAGCTTCGAAGGCCCCCTCTGCCAAAACACTTGGGCCCACGCTCCCGCTCTCCAGCGAAATCCCCTCGGCCAGCCCCCCTGCTCGCCACAGCGCCGGTGGATCCTGCCTGCCGGCCTCCTGGGGGCAAATCCTAACCCTAGTTCGGCCCCCAAGGGGCCCCTCCCAAGGGGCCTGGCACTGCAACACTGAGGATTGGGACCCCCGAGCCCCAGCGCTGGACTCACCCTCCGCCCCACCGCCACCCAGGCCGTTATTGGCGCCGCCGATCATTCAGAGCGGGAGAACGTGCAGGGCATTCCGAGCCCCTGACGACATTGGAAGGCCCCCCGCGCCAAAACGCTTGGGCCCACGCTCCCACTCCTCAGCACCCTCAGCTCGGCCTGCCCCTCCGCTCGCCGCACATCCAGCAGATAGGGCTTGCCGGCCTCCTGGGGGCTAACCCTAACTCTAGGTGGGCTCCTGAGGGGCCCCTCCCAAAGGGCCTGGCGCCCAAACGACGGGGATTGGGGACCCGAGACGGAGCGCTGGACTTTACCCGTAGCCCCCCGCCACCTGGGCTGCTAGGGGCGCCGCCCGTCATTCAGGCGGGAGAAGGGGCACGGCCCTCCGAGCCCCCGCCCACCATCGATGGCCCCCCCCCGCCCCAAAGCGCTGGGGCCCACGTTCCCACTTGTCAGCGCCCTCACCTCAACCCGCCCCTCCGCTGGAAACACAGCAGGCGGATCGGACCTGCCGTACTCCTGGAGGCTAATCCTAACCCTAGGTCGGTCCCCGAAGGGCCCCTCCCAAGGGGCTTGGCGCCCCAACGCTGGGGATTGGGAACCTCCGAATCCCAGCGCTGGACTCACCCTGCAGCCCCCCGCCACCCGGGCCGCTAGGGGCGCCGCCAGTCATTCGGGCTCGAGAACGGGTAGGGCCCTCTGAGACCCTGGCGAGCTTCGAAGGCCGCCTGCGCCAAAACACTTGGGCCCATGCTCCCACTCACCAGCGCCCTCCCCTCGGCCCGCCCCCCCCTCGCCACACCGCCCATGGATCCTGCCTGCCGGCCTCCTCGGGGCTAATCCTAACCCTAGGTCGGCCCCCAAGGGGCTCCTCCCAAGGGGCCTGGCACCACAATGCCAGAGATTGGGGACCCCCGCCCCAGCGCTGGACTCACCCTCCGCCCCACCGCCACCCGGGCCGTTATTGGCGCCGCCTGTCATCAGGGCGGCAGAACGGGCAGGGACCTCTGAGCCACCAGCGACCTTGGAAGGCCCCAGGCACCAAAATGTTTGGGCCCAGGGTCCTGCTCGCCAGCGCCCTCACTCTGCCCGCCCCTCCACTCGCCGCACAGCCGCCATTTCGGGCCTGCCGGCATCCTGCTTGCTAACCCTAACCCTAAGTCAGTCCCCGAGAGGCCCCTGACAAGGGGCCTGGGGCTGCAACGCTGGGGATTGGGGACCCTCGAGCCCCAGGGCCAAACTAACACTACTCCCCCTCCACCACCTGGGCCACTAGGGGCGCTGCCGCTCATTCAGGGCAGGAGAACATACAGGGCCCTCCCAGCTCCCCCGACCAACGATGCACAAGCTCCCATAGCGCTTGGGCCCACGTTCCCACTAGTCAGCGCCCTCACCTCAATCCGCCCCTCCGCTCGAAACACAGCAGGCGGATCGGACCTGCCTTACTCCTGGAGGCTAATCCTAACCCTAGGTCGGTCCCCGAAGGGCCCATCCCAAGGGGCTTGGCGCCCCAACGCTGGGGATTGGGAACCTCCGAACCCCAGCGCTGGACTCACCCTGCAGACCCCTGCCACCCGGGCCGCTAGGGGCGCCGCCAGTCATTCAGGCTCGAGAATGGGTAGGGCCCTCCGAGCCCCTGGCGAGCTTCCAAGGCCGCCTGCGCCAAAACACTTGAGTCCACGCTCCCACTCACCAGCGCCCTCCCCTCGGCCCGCCTCTCCCCCGCCACAGCGCCCATGGATCCTGCCTGCCGGCCTCCTCGGGGCTAATCCTAACCCTAGGTCGGCCCCCAAGGGGCCCCTCCCAAGGGGCCTGGCACCGCAATGCCAGGGATTGGGGACCCCCGCCCCAGCGCTGGACTCACCCTCCGCCACACCGCCACCCGGGCCTTTATTGGCGCCGCTGGTCATTCAGGGCGGGAGAATGTGCAGGGCACACCGAGCCCCTGGCGCATTTCGAAGGCCCCCGCGCCAAACTCTTGGGCCCCCGCTCCCACTCCTCAACGCCCTCAGCTCGGCCTGCCCCTCCGCTCGCTGCACATCCAGCAGATCGGGCTTGCCGGCCTCCTGGGGGCTAACCCTAACTCTAGGTGGGCTCCTTATGGGCCCCTCGCAAGGGGCCTGGTGCCCCAACGCCTGGGATTGGGGACCCGAGACCCAGCGCTGGACTCACCCTCCGCCCCACCGCCACCCGGGCCGTTATTGGCGCTGCCTGTCATCAGGGCGGCAGAACGGGCAGGGCCCTCTGAGCCACCATCGACCTTGGAAGGCCCCAGGCGCCAAAATGTTTGGGCCCAGGCTACTGCTCGCAGCGCCCTCACTCCGCCCACCCCTCCACTCGCCGCACAGCCGGCATTTTGGGCATGCCAGCATCCTGCTTGCTAACCCTAACCCTAGGTCAGTCCCCGAGAGGCCCCTGATAAGGGGCCCGGGGATGCAAAGCTGGGGATTGGGGAACCCAGTGCCCCCGGTCCGGACTAACACTGTTGCCCCTCCACCACCTGGGCCACTAGAGGCGCTGCCGCTCATTCCTGGCGGGAGAACAGGCAGGGCCCTCCAAGCCTCCTTCCACATTCGATGGCCCCCTGCCCCACAGCGCTTGGGCCCACGTTCCCACTAGTCAGCGCCCTCACCTCAACCCGCCCCTCCGCTCGAAACACGGCAGCCGGATCGGACCTGCCAGCCTCCTGGGGGCTAACCCTAACCCTAGGTCGGTTCCCGAGGGGCCCCTCCCAAGGGGCCATGCGCCGCCATGCCCGGGATCCTGGACTTCCTACCCCAGGGCCGGACTCACCCTGCAGCCACCCGCCACCCGGGCCGCTAGGAGCGCTGCCGGTCATTCAGGCGGTAGAAGGGCCACGGTCCTACAAGCCCCTGACGACCTTCAAAGGCCGCCCCAGCGCCAAAACCTGTGGGCCCACGGTCCCGCTCACCAGCTCCCTCCCCAGGCCCGAAGGAACGCGCGCTACACAGCCAGGGGATTGGGCCTGATGGCCTCCTGGGGGCTAAGCCTAACCCAAGGCGGGTCCCCGAGGGGCCCATCCAAAGGTGCTTGGCGCCCCAACGCCAGGGATTGGGGACCCGAGACCCAGCACCGGATTCACCCTGCAGCCCCCCACCCCCGGGGCCGCTAGGGGGCCCGCCGGTTAATCAGGGGGGGAGAACGGGCAGGGCCCTCTGAGCCCCCAGCGACCTTTGAAGGCCCCCTGCGCCAAAATGTTTGGGCCCAGGCTTCTGCTCGCCAGCGCCCTCACTCCGTCCGCCCCTCCACTCACAGCACAGCCGGCATTTCGGGCCTGCCGGCATCCTGCTTGCTAACCCTAACCCTAGGTCAGTCCCCGAGAGGCCCATTACAAGGGGCCTGGGGCTGCAACGCTGGGGATTGGGGACTCCTGAGCCCCAGGACCAAACTAACACTGCTTTCCTCCACCACCTGGGCCACTAGGGGCACTGCCGCTCATTCAGGGCAGGAGAACATACAGGGCCCTCCCAGCCCCCTGGACCCTCGATGCACCTGCTCCCCAAGCGCTTGGGCCCACGTTGCCACTAGTCAGCGCCCTCACCTCAACCCGCCCCTCCGCTCGAAACACAGCAGGCGGATCGGACTACCATACTCCTGGAGGCTAATCCTAACCCTAGGTCGGTCCCCGAAGGGCCCATCTCAAGGGGCTTGGCGCCCCAACGCTGGGGATTGGGACCCTCCGAACCCCAGCGCTGGACTCACCCTGCAGCCCCCCGCCACCCGGGCCGCTAGGGGCGCCGCCAGTCATTCAGGCTCGAGAACTGGTAGGGCCCTCCAAGCCCCTGGCGAGCTTCGTAGGCCGCCTGAGCCAAAACACTTGGGCCCACGCTCCCACTCACCAGCGCCCTCCCCTCGGCCCGCCCCCCCCTCGCCACACCGCCCATGGATCCTGCCTGCCGGCCTCCTCGGGGCTAATCCTAACCCTAGGTCGGCCCCCAAGGGGCTCCTCCCAAGAGGTCTGGCACCGCAATGCCAGAGATTGGGGACCCCCGCCCCAGCGCTGGACTCACCCTCCACCACACCGCCACCCGGGCCTTTATTGGCGCCGCTGCTCATTCAGGGCGGGAGAATGTGCAGGGCACACCGAGCCCCTGGCGCATTTCGAAGGCCCCCACGCCAAACTCTTGGGCCCCCGCTCCCACTCCTCAATGCCCTCAGCTCGGCCTGCCCCTCCGCTCGCTGCACATCCAGCAGATCGGGCTTGCCGGCCTCCTGGGGGCTAACCCTAACTCTAGGTGGGCTCCTTAGGGGCCCCTCGCAAGGGGCCTGGTGCCCCAACGCCTGGGATTGGGGACCCGAGACCCAGCGCTGGACTCACCCTCCGCCCCACCGCCACCCGGGCCTTATTGGCGCCGCCTGTCATCAGGGCGGCAGAACAGGCAGGGCCCTCCGAGCCCCCTTCCACATTCGATGGCCCCCCGCCCCAAGGCGCTTGGGCCCACGTTGCCACTAGTCAGCACCCTCACCTCAACCCGCCCCTCCGCTGGAAACACAGCAAGCAGATTGCACCTGCCGGCCGCATGGGGGCTAACGTGAACCCTAGGTTGGTCCCCGATGGGACCCTCCCAAGGGGCTTGGCAACCCAACGCCGGGGATTGGGAACCACTGAACCCCAGCGGTGGAATCACCCTGCAGGCCCCCGCCACTCCGGCCGCTAGGGGCGCCGCCGTTCATTCAAGCGGGAGAGGGAGCAGGGTCCTCCTAGACCCTGATGACCTTCGAAGGCCCCTGCGCCAAAATGGTTGGGCCCTTGCTCCCATTCCTCAGCGCCCTAAGCTCGGCCTACCCCTCTGATCGCCGCACATCCAGCAGGTCGGGCTTGCCGGACTCACGGGGGCTAACACTAACTCTAGGTGAGTTCCTGAGGGGCCCCACACAAGGGCCCGGCGCCGCAGCGGCGGAGGTTGGGGACCAGAGACCCAGCGCCGGACTCACCCTGCAGCCCCCCGCCACCTGGGCCTCTAGGGGGCCCACCGGTCATACAGGGCGGGAGAACGGGCAGGGTACTCTGAGCTCCCGGCTACCTTCGAAGGACCCCTCGCCAAATGTTTGGCCCCAGGCTTCCGCTCGCCGGCGCCCTCATTCGGCCCGCCCCTCCACTCGCTGCACAGCGTTCATTTCAGGCCTGCCGGCATCCTGCTTGCTAACCCTGACCCTAGGTAGTCCCCGAGAGGCCCCAGACAAGGGGCCTGGGGCTGCAACATTGGGGATTGGGGACCCCCGAGCCCCAGGGCCAGACTAACACTGCTGCCCCTCCACCACCTGGGCACTAGGGGCGCTGCCGCTCATTCCCGGCGGGAGAACGGGCAGGGCCCTCCGGCACCCGCCGACCTTCGATGGCCCCCCCCGCCCCAAAGCGCTTGGGCCCACGTTCCCTCTAGTCAGCGCCCTCACCTCAACCTGCCCCACCGCTCCAAACACAGCAGGCGGATTGGACCTGCCGGCCTCCTGGGGGCTAACCCTAACCCCAGGTCAGTCCCCGAGGGTCCCCTCCGAAGGGGCCTTGTGCAGCCACGCCCGGGATCCTGGACGTCCTAGCCCCAGGGCCGGACACACCCTGAAGCCCCCGCCACCAGGGCCGCTAGGGGCGCCGCCGGTCATTCAGGCGGGAGAACGGGCAGGGCCCTACTAGCCCCTGAGGCTCTTCGAAGGCCCCCACGCCAAAACCTGTGGGCCCACGGTCCCGCTTGCCAGCTCCGTCCCCTCGGCCCGCCCCTCCGCGCGCCACACAGCCAGGGGATTGGGCCTGACGGCCTCCTGGGGGCTCACGCAAACCCTAGGTGGGTCCCCAAGGGGACCATCCCAAGGGGTTTGGCGCCCCAACGCCGGGAATTGGGAACCTCCAAACCCTAGCGCTGGACTCACCCTGCAGCCCCACGCCACCAGGGCCACTAGGAGCGCTGCCGGTCATTAAGGGGGGGAGAACGGGTAAGGCCCTTCGAATTCCCGGGGAGCTTCGAAGGCCCCTGCGCCTAAACACTTGGGCCCACGCTCCGCTCTCCAGCGCCCTCCCCTCCGGCCGCCCCCTCCCCGCTCGCCACACCGCCCCTGGATCCTGCCTGCCGGCCTCCTGGGGGCTAATCCTAACCCTTGTTCGGCTCCCGAGGGGCCACTCCCAAGGGGCCTGGCACCGCAACGCCGGGGATTGGGACCCCCGAGCCCCAGCGCTGGACTCACCCTCTGCCCCACCGCCACCCAGGCCGTTATTGGCGCCGCCGGTCATTCAGAGTGGGAGAACGTGCAGGCAATCCGAGCCCCTGATGACTTTCGAAGGCCCCCCCGCGCCAAAACGCTTGGGCCCACGTTCCCACTCTTCAGCGCCCTCAGCTCGGCCTGCCCCTCCGTTCGCCGCACCTCCAGCAGATCGGGCTTGCGGGAGTCCTGGGGGCTAACCCTAACTTTAGGTGGGCTCCTGAGGGGCCCCACCCAAGGGGCCTGGTGCCGCAACGCCGGGGATTGAGGACCCGAGACCAAGCGCCGGACTTTACCCGCAGCCCCCCGCCACCTGGGCCGCTAGGGGGCCCGCCGGTCATTCAGGGCGTGAGAACGGGCAGGGCCCTCTGTGCCCCAGGCAACCTTCGAAGGCCCCCCCACGCCAAAACGGTTGGGCCTACGCTCCCACTCCTCAGAGCCCTCAGCTCGGCCTACCCCTCTGCTCGCCGCACATCCAGCAGGTCGGGCTTGCCGGCCTCCCGGGGGCTAACACTAACTCTAGGTGGGCTCCTGAGGGGCCCCACACAAGGTGCCTGGCGCCACAGCGGCGGAGGTTGGGGACCCGAGACCCAGCGCCGGACTCACCCTGCAGCCCCCCGCCACCTGGGCCTCTAGGGGGCCCACCGGTCATACGGGGCGGGAGAAGGGGCAGGGCCCTCCTAGCCCCTGAGGATCTTCAAAGTCCCCCACGCCAAAACCTGTGGGCCCACGGTCCCGCTCGCCAGCTCCGTCCCCTCGGCCCGCCCCACCGCGTGCCACACAGCCAGGGGATTGGGCCTGACGGGCTCCTGGGGGCTAACCCTAAGCCTTGTTGGTCCCCGAGGGGCCCCTCCCAAGGGGCCTTGCGCTGCCACGCCCGGGATCCTGGACGTCCTAGCCCCAGGGCCGGACACACCCTGAAGCCCCCGCCACCAGGGCCGCTAGGGGCGCCGCCGGTCATTCAGGCGGGAGAAGGGGCAGGGCCCTCCTAGCCCCTGAGGATCTTCGAAGGCCCCCACGCCAAAACCTGTGGGCCCATGGTCCCGCTCGCCAGCTCTGTCCACTCGGCCCGCCCCACCGCGCGCCACACAGCTAGGGGATTGGGCCTGACGGCCTCCTGGGGGCTAAGGCAAACCCTAGGTGGGTCCCCGAGGGGCCCATCCCAAGGATCTTGGCACCCCAACGCTGGGGATTGGGAACCTCCAAACCCCAGCGCTGGACTCACCCTGCAGCCCCCCGCCAACCGGGCCGCTAGGGGCGCTGCCGGTCATTCAGGGGGGGAGAACAGGTAGGGCCCTCCGAGCCCCCGGGGAGCTTCGAAGGCCCCCTGCGCCAAAACACTTGGGCCCACGCTCCGCTCTCCAGCGCCCTCCCCTCGGCCCGCCCCCCGGCTCGCCACACCGCCGGTGGATCCTGCCTGCCGGCGTCCTGGGGGCTAATCCTAACCCTAGGTGGGCCCCCGAGGGGCCCCTCCCAAGGGTCCTGGCACCGCAACTCCGGGCATTGGGGACCCCCGAGCCCCAGGGCAAGACTAACACTGCTGCCCCTCCACCACCTGGGCCACTAGGGGCGCTGCCGCTCATTCAGGGCTGGAGAAAGGGCAGGGCCCTCTGAGCCCCCGCCGACCTTCGATGGCCCCCCGCCCCAAAGCGCTTGGGCCCACGTTCCCACTAGTCAGCGCCCTCCCCTCAACCGGCCCCTCCGCTCGAAAGACAGCAGGCGGATCGGACCTGCCGGCCACCTGGGGGTAACCTTAACCCTAGGGCTGTCCCGGAGGGGCCCCTCCCAAGGGGTCTTGCGCGGCCATGCCTGGGATCCTGGACGTCCTAGCCCCAGGGCCGGACTCACCCTGCAGCCCCCTGGCACCCGGGCTGCTAGGGGCGCCGCCGGTTATTCAGGCGGGAGAAGGGGCAGGGCCCTCGGAGCCCCCGACCTCCTTAGAAGGCCCCGCGCCAAAACCTGTGGGCCCACGGTCCCGCTCGCCAGCTCCCTCCCCTCGGTCCGCCCCACCGCGAGCCACACACCAGGGGATTGGGCCTGAAGGCCTCCTGGGGGCTAACCCAAACCCTAGGTGGGTCCCCGAGGGGCCCATCCCAAGGGGCTTGGTGCCCCAATGCCGGGGATTGGGAACCTCCAAACCCCAGCGCTGGACTCACCCTGCAGCCCCCCGCCACCCGGGCCGCTTCAGCAGCCGCCGATCATTCAGGCGGGGAGAACGGGTAGGGCCCTCTGAGCCCCTGGGGAGCTTCGAAGGCCCCCTGCGCCAAAACACTTGGGGCCACGCTCCGCTCTCCAGCGCCCTCTCCTCCGGCCGCCCACCCCCCCCCCCCGCTCGCCACACCGCCCGTGGATCCTTCCTGCCGGCCTCCTGGGGGCTAATTCTAACCTTTGTTCGGCCCCGAAGGGCCACTCCCAAGGGGCCTAGCACCGCAACGCCGGGGATTGGGACTCCCGAGCCCCAGCGCTGGACTCACCCTTTGCCCCACCGCCACCCAGGCCATTATTGGCGCTGCCTATCATTCAGAGCGGGAGAACGTGCAGGGCACTCCGAGCCCCTGACAACTTTTGAAGGCCCCCCCGCGCCAAAACGCTTGGGCCCACGCTCCCAGTCCTCAGCACCCTCAGCTCGGCCTGCCCCTCTGCTCGCCGCACAACCAGCAGATCGGGCTTGCGGGACTCCTGGGGGCTAACCCGAACTCTAGGTGGGTTCCTGAGGGGCCCCACCCAAGGGGCCTGGCGCCCCAACGCCGGGGATTGGGGACCCGAGACCGAGCGCTGGACTTTACCCGCAGCCCCCAGGCACCTGGGCCGCAGGGGCGCTGCCGGTCATTTAGGCGGGAGAAGGGGCAGGGCCCTCCGAACCCCCGCCGACCTTCGATGGCCCCCCTCCCCAAAGGGCTTGGGCCCACGTTCCCACTAGTCAGCGCCCTCACCTCAACCTGTCGCTCCGCTCAAAAAACAGCAGGCGAATCAGACCTGCCGGCCTCCTGGGGGCTAACCCTAACCCTAGGTCGGTCCCCGAGGGGCCCCTCCCAAGGGGCCTGGAGAGGCACGCCTGGGATCCTGTACCTCCTAGCCACAGGGCCCGACACACCCTGCAGCCCCCGCCACAGGGGCCGCTAGGGGCGCCGCCGGTCATTCAGGCGGGAAAAGGGGCAGGGCCCTCCTAGCCCCTAAGGATCGTCGAAGGCCCCCACGCCAAAACCTGTGGTCCCAAGGTCCCGCTCGCCAGCTCCGTCCCCTCGGCCCGCCCCACCGCGCGCCACACAGCCAGGGGATTGGGCCTGACGGCCTCCTGGGGGCTAACGCAATCCCAGGTGGGTCCCTGAGGGGCCCATCCCAAGGGGCTTGGCGCCCCAACGCTGGGGATTGGGAACCTCCAAACCCCAGCGCTGGAATCACCCTGCAGCCCCCTGCCACCCGGGCCGCTAGGGGCGCCGCCGGTCATTCAGGGGGGAATGGGTAGGGCCCTCCGAGCCCCCGGCGAGCTTCCAAGGCCCCCGCGCCAAAACACTTGGGCCCAAGCTCCGCTCTCCAGCGCCCTCCCCTCCGGCTCCCCCCTCCCCCCCCCCCCGCTAGCCACACCGCCGGTGGATCTTACCTGCCGGCCCCCTGGGGGCTAATCCTAACCCTAGTTCGGCCTCCAAGGGGCCCCTCCCAAGGGGCCTGGCACTGCAACGCGGGGGATTGGGACCCCCGAGCCCCAGCGCTGGACTCACCCTCCGCCCCACCGCCACCCAGGCCGTTATTGGCGCCGCGGGTCATTCAGAGCGGGAGAACGTGCAGGGCATTCCGAGCCCCTGACGACTTTGGAAGGCCCCCCGCGCCAAAACGCTTGGGCCCACGCTCCCACTCCTCAGCCCCCTCAGCTCAGCCTGCCCCTCCGCTCGCGGCACATCCAGCAGATAGGGCTTGCCAGCCTCCTGGGGGCTAACCCTAACTCTAGGTGGGCTCCTGAGGGGCACCTCCCCAGGGGCCTGGCGCCCCAACGCAGGGGATTGGGGACCGGAGACCCAGCGCAGGACTCACCCTGCAGCCCCCCGCCACCTGGGTCGCTAGGGAGCCCGCCGGTCATTCAGGGCGTGAGAACGGGCAGGGCCCTCTGTGCCCCAGGTAACTTTCGAAGGCCCCCCCGCTCCAAAATGTTTGGGCCAAGGCTCCAGCTCGCCAGCGCCCTCACTCCGCCCGCCCCTCCACTCGCTGCACTGCAGGCATTTCGGGCCTGCCGGCATCCTTCTTGCTAACCCTAACCCTAGGTCGGTCCCCGAGAGGCCCCTGACAAGGGGCCTGGGGCCGCAATGCTGGAGATTGGGGACCCCCGAGCCCCAGGGCAAGACTAACACTGCTGCCGTCCACCACCTGGGCAACTAGGGGCGCTGTCTCTCATTCAGGCCTGGAGAAGGGGCAGGGCCCTCCGAGCCCCCGCGGACCTTCGATGGCCCCCCGCCCCAAAGCGCTTGGGCCCACGTTCCCACTAGTCAGCGCCCTCACTTCAACCTGCCCCTCCGCTCGAAACACAGCAGGCAGATCAGACCTGCCGGCCTCCTGGGGGCTAACC
The DNA here is from genome assembly GCF_024610735.1 of Ursus americanus. NCBI lineage: Eukaryota > Metazoa > Chordata > Mammalia > Carnivora > Ursidae > Ursus > Ursus americanus. Next base: position 45,955,790 of record NC_142149.1, on the reverse strand, counting down.
CTAACCCTGGATGGTTCCTGAGGGGCCCCTCCCAAGGGGCCTTGCGCTGCCACGCCCGGGATCCTGGACGTCCTAGCCCCAGGGCCGGACACACCCTGAAGCCCCCGCCACCAGGGCCGCTAGGGGCGCCGCCGGTCATTCAGGCGGGAGAAGGGGCAGGGCCCTCCTAGCCCCTGAGGATCTTCGAAGGACCCCACGCCAAAACCTGTGGGCCTACGGTCCCGCTCGCCAGCTCCGTCCCCTCGGCCCGCCCCACCGCGTGCCACACAGCCAGGAGATTGGGCCTGACGGCCTCCTGGGGGCTAACCCAAATCCTAGGAGGGTCCCCAAGGGGACCATCCCAAGGTGCTTGGCGCCCCAACGCCGGGGATTGGGAACCTCCAACCCCAGCGCTGGACTCACCCTGCAGCCCCCCGCCATCCAGGCCACTAGGGGCGCCGCTGGTCATTCAGGGGGGGAGAACAGGTAGGGCCCTCCGAGCCCCCGGGGAGCTTCGAAGGCCCCCTGCGCCAAAACACTTGGGCCCACGCTCCTGCTCTCCAGCGCCCTCCCCTCGGCCCGCCCCCCGGCTCGCCACACCGCCGGTGGATCCTGCCTGCCGGTGTCCTGGGGGCTAATCCTAACCCTAGGTGGGCCCCCGAGGGGCCCCTCCCAAGGGTCCTGGCACCGCAACTCCGGGCATTGGGGACCCCCGAGCCCCAGGGCAAGACTAACACTGCTGCCCCTCCACCACCTGGGCCACTAGGGGCGCTGCCGCTCATTCAGGGCTGGAGAAAGGGCAGGGCCCTCTGAGCCCCCGCCGACCTTCGATGGCCCCCCGCCCCAAAGCGCTTGGGCCCACGTTCCCACTAGTCAGCGCCCTCACCTCAACGGGCCCCTCCGCTCGAAAGACAGCAGGCGGATCGGACCTGCCGGCCACCTGGGGGTAACCTTAACCCTAGGGCTGTCCCGGAGGGGCCCCTCCCAAGGGGTCTTGCGCGGCCATGCCTGGGATCCTGGACGTCCTAGCCCCAGGGCCGGACTCACCCTGCAGCCCCCTGGCACCCGGGCTGCTAGGGGCGCCGCTGGTCATTCAGGCGGGAGAAGGGGCAGGGCCCTCGGAGCCCCCGACCTCCTTAGAAGGCCCCGCGCCAAACCTGTGGGCCCACGGTCCGCTCGCCAGCTCCCTCCCCTCGGTCCGCCCCACTGCGAGCCACACAGCCAGGGGATTGGGCCTGAAGGCCTCCTGGGGGCTAACCCAAACCCTAGGTGGGTCCCCGAGGGGCCCATCCCAAGGGGCTTGGCGCCCCAACGCCAGGGATTGGGAACCTCCAAACCCCAGCGGTGGACTTACCCTGCCACCCCCCGCCATCCAGGCCACTAGGGGCGCCGCCGGTCATTCAGCGGGGGTGAAAGGGTAGGGCCCTCTGAGCCCCCGGGGTGCTTCGAAGGCCCCCTGCGCCAAAACACTTGGGGCCATGCTCTGCTCTCCAGCTCCCTCCCCTCAGGCCGCACACACCCCCCCAACACAACCCCACCCCCAGCCACACCGCTGGTGGATCCTTCCTGCCGGCCTCCTGGGGGCTAATCCTAACCCTTGTTCTGCCCGGAGGGGCCCCTCCCAAGGAGCCTGGCACCGCAACGCCGGGGGGATTGGGACCCCCGAGCCCCAGCGCTGGATTCACCCTTCGCCTCACCGCCACAGAGGCCATTATTGGCGCCGCCGGTCATTCAGAGCGGGAGAACGTGCAGGGCACTCTGAGCCCCTGACGACTTTTGAAGGCCCCCCACGCCAAAACGCTTGGGCCCACGCTCCCAGTCCTCAGCGCCCTCATCTTGGGCTGCCCCTCTGCTCGCTGCACATCCAGCAGGTCGGGCTTGCGGGCCTCCCTGGGGCTAACACTAACTCTAGGTGGGCTCCTGAGGGGCCCACCCAAGGTGCCTGGCACCACAGCGGTGGAGTTTGGGGACCCAAGACCCAGCGCCATAGTCACCCTGCAGCCCCACGCCACCTGGGCCTCTAGGGGGCCCACCGGTCATACGGGGCAGGAGAAGGGGCAGGGCCCTCCTAGCCCCTGAGGATCTTCAAAGTCCCCCACGCCAAAACCTGTGGGCCCATGGTCCTGCTCGCCAGCTCAGTCCCCTCGGCCCGCCCCACCGCGCGCCACACAGCCAGAGGATTGGGCCTAAGGGCCTCCTGGGGGCTAACGCAAACCGTAGGAGGGTCTGCACCTCAGGAAAACAGCTTCTGTTGGAAACCGGCTGTTTGCCAAACGGGTCTCAGGGCCGTGGGCCTCCAGTGTCCCTCCGGCTCCCCAAAGCACAGGGACGAGGTGAGGGGCTTAGACCATGCCTGGGCAATGTTGTCTCTTACACCTGGGTGTGTGGCATTTTGTTTACCTGGCTACCCCGACTTGGGATAGGTTTTCCACAGCAAGAGCATATTGCTCATCAGAAGCCGTTTTTGCCCCAGGGGGTCTTCCGGCTGGGTTCCTTCGGGTTGAACTCCTGCTAGCAAAATCGCCGGGATGAGGGAAGGGCTCAGATGGGGCCTGGGCCCTAAGGTCTCTTACAGATCAGTGTATGGCATTTCTTTCACCTTGCCACAGGCACTTGGGAGCATGTCTGCACGTGAAGAAAGACTTTTTGGTGGGAAGCCGGTTTTTGTCAAACGGGTCCCAGTGCTGTGCTCCTCTCTTTCCCTCCTGCTGCCAGAAGCCCAGTGAGGATGGGAGGGCTTAGCACATGGCTGGGCACTGTGGTTTCTTCCAGAGAAGTGGATGGCATTTGCTAACCTTGCCACAACCACTTGTGATAGGGTCCGCACCTCAGGAAAACTGTTTCCGTTGGAAGCCGGCTTTTTGCCAAACGGGTCTTAGGGCCGTGGGCCTCGGGTGTCCCTCACGCTCCCAAAAGCACAGGGACGAGGTGAGGGGCTTAGACCATGCCTGGGCAATGTTGTCTCTTACACCTGGGTGTGTGGCATTTTGTTTACCTGGCTACCCACAGTTGGGATAGGTTTTCCACAGCAAGAGCATATTGCGCTTAGGAAGCCGTTTTTGCCCCAGGAGGTCTCCGGGTTGGGTTCCTTCGGGTTGAACTCCTGCTAGCAAAACCGCCAGGATGAGGGAAGGGCTCAGATGGTGCCTGGGCCCTGTGGTCTCTTACAGGTCAGTGTATGGCTTTCTTTAAACTTTGCCAAAGGCACTTGGGAGCATGTCTACACGTGAAGAAAGACTTTTTCGTGGGAAGCCGGTTTTTCTCAAACGGGTCCCAGTGTTGTGCTCCCCTCTTTTCCCTCCTGCTGCCAGAAGCCCAGTGACGATGGGAGGGCTTAGCACATGGCTGGGCACTGTGGTTTCTTCCAGAGAAGTGGATGGCATTTGCTTTACCTTGCCACAACCACTTGTGATAGGGTCCGCACCTCAGGAAAACTGTTTCCGTTGGAAGCCGGCTTTTTGCCAAACGGGTCTCAGGGCCGTGGGCCTCGGGTGTCCCTCAGGCTCCCAAAAGCACAGGGACGAGGTGAGGGGCTTAGACCATGCCTGGGCAATGTCTCTTACACCTGGGTGTGTGGCATTTTGTTTACCTGGCTACCCCCACTTGGGATAGGTTTTCCACATCAAGAGCATATTGTTCCTCGGAAGCCGTTTTTGCCCCAGGGCGTCTCCGGGCTGGGTTCGTTCGGGTTGATGTCTTTTGTCAAAACCGCCGGGATGAGGGAAGGACTCAGACGGTGCCTTGGCACTGTGGTCTCTTACCCGAACCGTACCCTAAGGGAACCCAAACACTATACCCTGACCCAGACCCTGATCCTGATCCTGACCATGACCCTGACCCTAACCCGAACCCTAACCCTAACCATAACACCTAACCCTAACCCTAACCCTACCCTGAGCCCTAACAATAACCCTAACACGAACCCTAATCCTAAACCGAACCCTAGCCCTAACCCAAACCCTACCCCTAACCCGAACCCTAACCGGAACCCTAACTCTAACCCTAACCCTAACCGTAACCTGAAATCTAACCCTATCCCGAACCCGAACCCTAACCCGAACCCTAAACGTAACCCGAACCCGAACCCGAACCCTATCCCTAACCTGAACCCGAATCCAAACCCTAACCCTAACCCGACCCTAACCCTAACCCTAACCCTAACCCGAACCCTAAGGGGAACTCTAACCCTAACCCGAACCCTAACCGGAACCCGAATCGTAACACTAACCCTAACCAGAACTCGAACCCTCACCTGAACGCTAACACTAACCCTAACCCGAAACCTAACCCAAACCCTAACCGTTACCTGAACCCTAACCCTAACCCGAACCCGAACCCAAACCCGAACCCGAACCCAAAATCTAACCCTAACCCGAACCCGAACCCAAAATCTAACCCTAACCCTAACCCTAACCCTAAACCTCACCCGAACCCTAACCCTAACCCGAACCCGAACCCTAACCCTAACCCGAACCCTAACCTAAACCCGAAACCTAACCGAACCCTAACCCGAACTCTAACTCGAACCCGAATCCTAACACTAACCCTAACCCAACCCGAAACCTAACCCGAACACTATCCCGAACCCTAACGCTAACACGAACCCTAACCCTAACCATAACCCTAACCCAAACCCTAACCCTAACCCGACCCTAACCCTAACCCTGACGCTAACCCTAACCCTAACCCTATCCCTAACCTGAACCCTAACCCTAACCCTAACCCGAACCCTAACCCGAACCCAAAACCGAACCCGGACACTAACCCTAACCCTAACCCTAAGCCTAACCCTAACCCAACCCGAACCCTAAACCTAACCATAACCCTAACCCGATCCCTAACCATAACCGTAACCCGACACTAACCCTAACCCTATCCTTAACCTGAAACCTAACCCTAACCCGAACCCGAACCTGAACCCGAAACCGAACCCGAACCTGAACCCTAATCGTAACCCGAAACCTAACCCTATCGCGAACCCAAAACCTAACCTGAACCCTGACTGTAAACCTAAACTGAACCCTAACCCTAAACTTAACCCGAATCCGAATCCAAACCCTAAACCTAACCCAAACCTAACCCTAACCCTAACCCTAAACCGAACCCTAAGAGGAACCCTAACCCGAACCCGAACCCTAACCTCAACTTTAACCCTAACCCTAACCCTAACCCGAACTCGAAACCTAATCTGAACCCTAACACTAACCCTAACCCGAAACCAAACCCAAACACTAACGCTAACCCGAACCCTAACCCTACCCCTAACCCTAAACCGAACCCTAACCCGAACCCTAACCCTAACCCTAACCCGAACCCGAACCTGAACCCTCAACCGAACACGAACCCTAACCCTAACCCACACCAAAACCTAACCCTAACTTAACCTAAACCCTAACCCGAACCTAAACCCTAACCATAACCCTAAACCTAACCCGAACCCAAACCCTAAACCTCACCCTAACCCTAAGCCGAACTCTAACCCTAACCCTAACCCTAACCCTAAAGCTAACCCGAACCCAAACCCTAACCCTAACCCGAACCTGAACCCTCAACCGAACATGAACCCTTACCCTAACCCTAACCCTAACCCTAACCCGAACCAGAACCCTAACCCTAACCGTAACCATAACCCGAACCCTAACCCTAACCCTACCCTAACACTAACCCTATCCTTAACCTGAAACCTAACCCTAACCCTAACCCTAACCGAAACCAAACCCAAACACTAACGCTAACCCGAACCCTAACCCTACCCCTAACCCTAAACCGAAGCCTAACCCGAACCCTAACCCTAACCATAACCCTAACCCGAACCTGAACCCTCAACCGACCACCAACCCTAACCCTAACCCACACCAAAACCTAACCCTAACCTTAACCAAAACCCTAAACCTAATCCGAACCTGAACCCCAACCGTAACTCTAAACCTAACCCGAGCCCAAACACTAACCCTAACCCTAACCCTAACCCTAACCCTAACCCTAAGCATCACCTGAACCCTAACCCTGCCCCTAACCCTAACCCTAACCCGAACCAGAACCCTAACCCTAACCGTAACCATAACCCGAACCCTAACCCTAACCCTACCCTAACACTAACCCTATCCCTAACCTGAAACCTAACCCTAACCCTAACCCGAAACCAAACCCAAACACTAATGCTAACCCGAACCCTAACCCTACCCCTAACCCTAAACCGAAGCCTAACCCGAACCCTAACCCTAACCCTAACCCTAACCCTAACCTGAACCCTCAACCGACCACGAACCCTAACCCTAACCCACACCAAAAGCTAACCCTAACCTTAACCAAAACCCTAACCCTAATCCGAACCTGAACCCTAACCATAACTCTAAACCTAACCCGAACCCAAACACTAAACCTCACCCTAACCTTAAGCTGAACTGTAACCCTAACCCTAACCATAACTCTAAACCTAACCCGAGCCCAAACACTAAACCTCACCCTAACCCTAAGCCGAACTCAAACCCTAACCCGAACCCTAACCCTAACGCTAACCCGAACCCAAACCCTAACCCTAACCCGAACCTGAACCGTCAACCGACCATGAACCCTAACCCTAACCCTAACTCAAACTCACCCGAATGCTAACCCTAACCCAAAACAAAACCTAACCCTAACCTTAACATGAACCCTAACCTAACACTAACCCTAACCCTAACCCTAACTCTAACCCTAACACTAAGCATCACCTGAACCCTAACCCTGCCCCTAACCCTAACCCTAACCCTAACCCGAACCAGAACCCTAACCCTAACCGTAACCATAACCCGCACTCTAACCCTAACCCTACCCTAACACTAACCCTATCCCTAACTTGAAACCTAACCCTAACCCTAACCCTAACCCTAACTCTAACCCTAACCCTAACCCTAACCCGAAGCTGAACCCTCAACCAAACACGAACCGTAACCCTAACTCTAACACTAACTCACCCGAACCCTAACCCTAACACAACCCGAATCCTAACCCTAACCTTAACCTGAACCCTAACCCTAACCGAACCCGAACCCTAACCCTAACCCTAAACCTAACCCGAAACCAAACCCTAAACCTCACTCTAACCCTAACCCGAACCGTAACCCTAAACCTAACACTAACCCTAACCCTAACGCTAACCCGAACCCTATCCCTAACCCTAAGTCTAACCTAACCCGGACCCGAACCGGATCCCTAACCCGAACCCGAACCCTAACCCTAACCCGACCCTAACCCTAACCCTATCCCTAACCTGAACCCTAACCCTAAACCTAACCTTAACCCGAACCTAACCCTAACCCCAACCCTAACCCCAACCCTAAGAGGAACCCTAACCCTAACCGGAACCATAACCCGAACCCTAACACTAACCCTAACCCTAACCTTAACATGAAACCTCACCCTACCCTAACCCGAACCTGAACCCGAAATTGAACCCTAACCCTAACCCGAACCCGAACCCATATCCTAACCCAAACCCGAACCCTAACCCGAACACGAACCCAAATCGAACCCTAACCCTAACCCTAACTCTAACCCTAACCCTAACCCCTAACCCTAACCCTAACCCTAACCCTAACCCTAACCCAAACGAAAACCTAACCCTAACCTTACATGAACCCTAACCCGAACCCGAACCCGAACCCTAACCCTAACCCGAAACCTAACCCTAACCCTAACCCTAACCCTAACCCTAAGCATCACCTGAACCCTAACCCTGCCCCTAACCCTAACCCTAACACGAACCAGAACCCTAACCCTAACCGTAACAATAACCCGCACCCTAACCCTAACCCTACCCTAACACTAACCCTATCCCTAACCTGAAACCTAACCCTAACCCTAACCCTAACCCTAACCCTAACTCTAACCCTAACCCTAACCCTAACCCGAAGCTGAACCCTCAACCAAACACGAACCGTAACCCTAACTCTAACACTAACTCACCCGAACCCTAACCCTAACACAATCCGAATCCTAACCCTAACCTTAACCTGAACCCTAACCCTAACCGAACCCGAACCCTAACCCTAACCCTAAACCTAACGCGAAACCAAACCCTAAACCTCACTCTAACACTAACCCGAACCGTAACCCTAACCCTAACACTAACCTTAATCCTAACACTAACCCGAACCATAAACCGAACCCTAAGCCTAACCTAACCCGGACCCGAACCGGATCCCTAACCCGAACCCGAACCCTAACCCTAACCCGACCCTAACCCTAACCCTATCCCTAACCTGAACCCTAACCCTAAACCTAACCCTAACCCGAACCCTAACCCGAACCCTAACCCTAACCCGAACCTAACCCTAACCCCAACCCTAACCCCAACCCTAAGAGGAACCCTAACCCTAACCAGAACCCTAACCTGAACCCTAACACTAACCCTAACCCTAACCTTAACATGAAACCTCACCCTACCCTAACCCGAACCTGAACCCGTAATTGAACCCTAACCCTAACCCGAACCCGAACCCATATCCTAAACCAAACCCGAACCCTAACCCTAACACGAACCCAAACCCGAACACTAACCCTAAACCTAACCCTAACCCGAACCTGAATCCGCAACTGAACCCGAACCTGAACCCTAACCGTAACCCGAAACCTAATCCTAAACCTAGCCCTAAACCTCAACCGAACCCTAACCCTAACCCTAACCATAATCCCTAACCCTAACCCTAACCCTAACCCTACACCGAACCCAAACGATAACCCTAACCCTAACCCTAACCCTAACCCGAACCCTGACCCTAACCCTAACCCGAACTCTAACCCAAACCCGAACCCTAACCCTAACCCTAACCCAACCCGAACCCTAATCCGAACCCTACCCGAACCCTAACGCAAACCCGAACCCTAACCCTAACCATAACCCTAACGCAAACCCTAACCTTAACCCGACCCTAACCCTAACCCTAACCCTAATCCTGACCCTAACCATAACCCTAACCCGAACCCTAACCCTAACCCTAACCCTTAACCCGACCCTAACCCTAACCCTAACCCTAATCCTGACCCTAACCATAACCCTAACCCGAACCCTAACCCTAACCCGACCCTACCCTAACTCTATCCCTAACCTGAACCCTAACCCTAACCCTAACCCTAACCCTGACCCTAACCCTAACACTAACTTGAACCCTAACCCTAACCCTAATCCTAACCCGAACCCGAACCCTAACCTCAACCTTAACCCTAACCCTAACCCTAACCCGTACCCTAACCCGAACCCTAACCCGAACCCTAACCCTAACCCTAACCCTAACCCGAACCCGAAACCGAACCCTAACCCGAACCCTATCCGGAACCCGAACCCGAACTCGAACCCTAACCCTTACCCTAACCCTAACCCGAACTCTAACCCTAACCCTAACCCTAACGCTAAACCTAACCTAAGCCGAACCGTAACCGTTACCCTAACCCGAACCCTAACCCTAACCCTAACCCTAACCTGAACACGAACGCGAAACCTAACCTTAAACCTAACCAGATCCCGAACCCTAACCCTAACCCGAACCCGAACCCGAACCCGAAACCGAACCCGAACCCGAAACCGAACCCTAACCCGAACCCTATCAGGAACCTCACCCGAACCCGAACCCTAAACCTTACCCTAACCCTAACCTGAACTCTAACCATAACCCTAACCCTAACGCTAAACCTAACCCTAAGCCGAACCGTAACCCTAACCCTAACCCGAACCCTAACCCTAACCCTAACCCTAACACGAACCCTAACCCGAATCCTAAACCTAACCCTAACCCGAACCCGAACCCTAACCCTAACACTAACACGAACCCTAACCCGAACCCTAACCCGAACCCTAACCCTAACACTAACCCTAACCCGAACCCTAACCCTAACCCTAACCGTACACAAACCCTAAACCTAACCCTAACCCTAACCTAACCCTAACCCTAACCTAACCCTAAACCTAACCCGAACCCTAACCCGAAACTTAACCCTAAACCTAACCCTAACCCGAACCCTAACCCTAACCCTAACCCTAACACGAACCCTAACCCGAATCCTAACCCTAACTCTAACCCGAACCCGAACCCTAACCCTAACACTAACACGAACCCTAACCTGAACCCTAACCCGAACCCTAACCCTAACACTAACCCTAAACCGAACCCTAACCCTAAACCTAACCGTACACGAACCCTAACCCTAACCCTAACCCTAACCTAACCCTAACCCTAACCCTAACCCTAACCCTAACCCTAACCCGAACCTGAACACGAACACGAACCCTAACCCTAACCCTAACCCTAACACTAACCCTATCCCTAACCTGAAACCTAACCCTAACCCGAACCCGAACCCTAACACTAACACTAACACGAACCCTAATCCGAACCCTAACCCTAACCCTAACCCGAACCCGAACCCGAAGCCGAACCCTAACCCTAACCCTAACCCGAACCCTAACCCTAACCCGTACCCTAACCCGAACCCTAACCCTAACCCGAACCCTAACACTAACCCGAACCTGAACCCGAACCCGAACCCTAACCCGAACCCTAACCCGAACCCGAACCCGAACCCTAACCCGAACCCTAACCCTAACCCGAACCCTAACCCTAACCCTAACCCTAAACCGAACGCTAACCCTAACCCGAACTCTAACCCTAACCCTAAAAATAACACTAATCCTAACCCGAACCCTAACCCTAACCCTAACCCTAACCCGAACCCTAACCCTAACCCGATCTCTAACCCTAACCCGAACATTAACCCGAAATTTAACCCTAACCCTAACCCTAACCCTAACCCGAACCGTAACCTGAAACTTAACCCTAAACCTAACCCTAACCCTAACACTAACCCGAACCATAAACCGAACCCTAAGCCTAACCTAACCCGGACCCGAACCGGATCCCTAACCCGAACCCGAACCCTAACCCTAACCCGACCCTAACCCTAACCCTATCCCTAACCTGAACCCTAACCCTAAACCTAACCCTAACCCGAACCCTAACCCGAACCCTAACCCTAACCCGAACCTAACCCTAACCCCAACCCTAACCCCAACCCTAAGAGGAACCCTAACCCTAACCAGAACCCTAACCCGAACCCTAACACTAACCCTAACCCTAACCTTAACATGAAACCTCACCCTACCCTAACCCGAACCTGAACCCGTAATTGAACCCTAACCCTAACCCGAACCCGAACCCATATCCTAAACCAAACCCGAACCCTAACCCTAACACGAACCCAAACCCGAACACTAACCCTAACCCTAACCCTAACCCGAACCTGAATCCGCAACTGAACCCGAACCTGAACCCTAACCGTAACCCGAAACCTAATCCTAAACCTAGCCCTAAACCTCACCCGAACCCTAACCCTAACCCTAACCATAATCCCTAACCCTAACCCTAACCCTAACCCTACACCGAACCCAAACGATAACCCTAACCCTAACCCTAACCCTAACCCGAACCCTGACCCTAACCCTAACCCGAACTCTAACCCAAACCCGAACCCTAACCCTAACCCTAACCCAACCCGAACCCTAATCCGAACCCTAACCGAACCCTAACGCAAACCCGAACCCTAACCCTAACCATAACCCTAACGCAAACCCTAACCTTAACCCGACCCTAACCCTAACCCTAACCCTAATCCTGACCCTAACCATAACCCTAACCCGAACCCTAACCCTAACCCGACCCTACCCTAACTCTATCCCTAACCTGAACCCTAACCCTAACCCTAACCCTAACCCAGACCCTAACCCTAACACTAACTTGAACCCTAACCCTAACCCTAATCCTAACCCGAACCCGAACCCTAACCTCAACCTTAACCCTAACCCTAATCCTAACCCTAACCCTAACCCTAACCCTAACCCTAACCCGAACTCTAACCCTAACCCTAACCCTAACGCTAAACCTAACCTAAGCCGAACCGTAACCGTTACCCTAACCCGAACCCTAACCCTAACCCTAACCCTAACCTGAACACGAACGCAAAACCTAACCTTAAACCTAACCAGATCCTGAACCCTAACCCTAACCCGAACCCGAACCCGAACCCGAAACCGAACCCGAACCCGAAACCGAACCCTAACCCGAACCCTATCAGGAACCTCACCCGAACCCGAACCCTAAACCTTACCCTAACCCTAACCCGAACTCTAACCATAACCCTAACCCTAACGCTAAACCTAACCCTAAGCCGAACCGTAACCCTAACCCTAACCCGAACCCTAACCCTAACCCTAACCCTAACACGAACCCTAACCCTAACCCTAACCGTACACGAACCCTAAACCTAACCCTAACCCTAACCTAACCCTAACCCTAACCTAACCCTAAACCTAACCCTAAACCTAACCCGAACCCTAACCCGAAACTTAACCCTAAACCTAACCCTAACCCGAACCCTAACCCTAACCCTAACCCTAACACGAACCCTAACCCGAATCCTAACCCTAACCCTAACCCGAACCCGAACCCTAACCCTAACACTAACACGAACCCTAACCTGAACCCTAACCCGAACCCTAACCCTAACACTAACCCTAAACCGAACCCTAACCCTAAACCTAACCGTACACGAACCCTAACCCTAACCCTAACCCTAACCTAACCCTAACCCTAACCCTAACCCTAACCCTAACCCTAACCCGAACCTGAACACGAACACGAACCCTAACCCTAACCCTAACCCTAACACTAACCCTATCCCTAACCTGAAACCTAACCCTAACCCGAACCCGAACCCTAACACTAACACTAATACGAACCCTAATCCGAACCCTAACCCTAACCCTACCCCGAACCCGAACCCTAAGCCGAACCCTAACCCTAACCCTAACCCGAACCCTAACCCTAACCCGTACCCTAACCCGAACCCTAACCCTAACCCGAACCCTAACACTAACCCGAACCCGAACCCGAACCCGAACCCTAACCCGAACCCTAACCCTAACCCGAACCCGAACCCTAACCCGAACCCTAACCCTAACCTGAACCCTAACCCTAACCCAAACCCTAAACCGAACGCTAACCCTAACCCGAACTCTAACCCTAACCCTAAACCTAACACTAATCCTAACCCGAACCCTAAACCTAACCCTAACCCTAACCCGAACCCGAACCCTAACCCTAACCCGATCTCTAACCCTAACCCGAACATTAACCCTAAACCGAACCCTAAACCTAACCCTAACCCGAACCCTAACCCGAAATTTAACCCTAACCCTAACCCGAACCCTAACCTGAAACTTAACCCTAAACCTAACCCTAACCCTAACCCTAACCCTAACCCTAACCCGAAACCTAACCCGAACCCGAACCCTAACCCTTACCCTAACCCAAACCCTAAACCTAACTCGAACCCTAACCCTAATTCGAACCTGAACCCGAAAACGAACCCTAACCCTCACCCTAACCCTACCCGAACCCTAACTCTAACCCGAAACCTAACCCGAACCCGAATCCTAACCCTAACCCTAACCCGAACCCTAACCCTATTCCTAACCCGAACCCTAACCCTAACCCTAACCCTAACCCTAACCCGAACCCTAACCCTAACATTAACACGAACCCTAACCCGAACCCTAACCCTAACCCGAACCCGAACTCCAAACCGAACCCTAACCCTAACCCTAACCCGAACCTTAACCCGAACCCTAACCCTAACCCTAACCCGAACCCGAACCCTAACCCTAACCCTAACCCGAACCTTAACCCGAACCCGAACCCTAACCCGAACCCGAACCCGAACCCTAACACGAACGTGAACACTAACCCTAACCCTAACCCTAACCCTAGCCCTAACCCTAACCCTAACCCTAACCCTAACCCTAACCCTATCCCGAACCCAAACCCTAACCCAAAACTCTAACCCGAACCCTACCCCGAAACTAAACCCTAAACCTAACCCGAACCCGAACATGAACACGAACCCTAACCCTAACCCTAACCCTAACCCTAACCCTAACCCGACCCGAACACTAACCCTAACCCTAACCCTAACCCTATCCGTACCCTGAACCCTAACCCTAACCCTAAGCCTAACCCGAAACCGAACCCTAACCCTAACCCGAACCCTAACCCTAACCCAAACCTAACCCTAACCCTAACCGTAACCCCAACCCTAAGAGGAACCCTAACCCTAACCGGAACCCTAACCCGAACCCTAACCCTAACCCTAACGCTAACCCTAACCCTAACCTCATCCTACCCTAACCCGAATGTGAAGCCGAAACTGAACCCTAACCCTAACCCTAACCCTAACCCTAACCCCGAACCTGAACCCTAACCGTAACCCGAAACCTAAACCTAACCGTAGCCCTAAACCTCACCTGAACCCTAACCCTAACCCTAACCCGAACCCGAACCCGAACCCTGACCGAACCCTAACCGTAACCCTCACCCGAACCCTAATCCTTACCCTAACCCGAACCCAAATTCAAACCCAAAGCCTAACCCAAACCTAACCCTAACCCTAACCCTAAACCGAACCCTAAGAGGAACATTAACCCTAACCCGAACCCTAACCCGAATCCTAACCCTAACAAAAACCCTAACCCTAACCCGAACCTGAACCCTCAACCGAACATGAACCCTAACCCTAACCCTAACCCTAACCCTAAAACTAACCCGAACCCAAACCCAAAACCTCATCCTAAACCTAACCCGAACCCTAACCCTAACCCTAACCCGAACCCGACCCTAACCCGAACCCTAACCCTAACCTGAACCCTAACCCGATCCCTAACCCTAACCCTAACCTGAACGCAAACCCAAAACGTAACACGAACCCGTAAACTAACCGTATCCCGAATCGAACCCTAACCCTAACCCTAACCCTAACCCGATTCCTAACCCTAACCCTAACCTGAACGCGAACCCGAAACCTAACACGAACCCGTAACCTATCCCTAACCCGAACCTAACCCTAACCCTAACCCAAACCCTAACCCTAACCCGAAACATAACCTTAACCCTAACCCGAACCCGAAACCTAACCCTAACCCTAACCCGAACCCTAACCCAAACCCTAACCCTAACCCAAACCCGAACCCGACCCTAACCCGAACCCTAACCCTAACCTGAACCCTAACCCGATCCCTAACCCTAACCCTAACCTGAACGCAAACCCAAAACGTAACACGAACCCGTAAACTAACCGTATCCCGAATCGAACCCTAACCCTAACCCTAACCCTAACCCGATTCCTAACCCTAACCCTAACCTGAACGCGAACCCGAAACCTAACACGAACCCGTAACCTATCCCTAACCCGAACCTAACCCTAACCCTAACCCTAACCCAAACCCTAACCCTAACCCGAAACATAACCTTAACCCTAACCCGAACCCGAAACCTAACCCTAACCCTAACCCGAACCCTAACCCAAACCCTAACCCTAACCCAAACCCGAACCGTAACCCGAACCCTAACCCGACCCTTACCCTAACCCTATCCCTAAACTAAACCCTAACTCTAACACTAACCCGAACCTGAAACCTAACCCTAACCGTAACCCTAACCCGAACCCTAACCCTAATCCGAACTCTAACACTACCCCGAACCCTAACCCTAACCCTAACCCGAACCCTAACCCGATCCCTAACCCTAACCCTAACCTGAACGCGAGCCCGAACCATAACACGAACCCGAAACCTAACCCTAACCCAAACCTAACCCTAAACCTAACCCTAACCTAAGCCCTAACCATAACCCTAACACGAACCCTAATCCTAACCCGAACCCTAACCCTAACCTGAACGAGAACCCAAACCCTAACATGAACCCGAAACCTAACCCTAACCCAAACCTAACCCTAAACCTAACCCTAACCTGAGCCCTAACCATAACCCTAACACGAACCCTAATCCTAACCCGAACCCTAACCCTAACCTGAACGCGAACCCAAACCCAAACCCTAACACGAACCCGAACCATAACCCTAACGCTAAACCTAACCCGAACCGTAACCCTAACCCTAACCTTAACCCTAACCCGAAACCGA